>NW_025999929.1:1811957-1880796 GCF_001458135.2 Marmota marmota marmota | reverse complement strand
TCAAACACACACACACACACACACACACACACACACACACACCAAGCCAAAAGTAAAAATCTGTTTTAAAATTCATTCTAAAATATCATTTGTCTTTGTCTTATTTATTGAGCACCTTTATGGCAGGAAATCATTTATCAAAATTACATGTTTTATTCTCAGGGAACTTGGTGGGAAGGCCCTGGGGCTCTGCCTTGTCACTTTGTGGACCACTGGAGTGCCCTCAAGGAGCCCCAGGTTTCCAGGTTCAGCTTCAGGGGATCATTTAATACAAATGAGTTCATTATGCCTTTGCATCCACAGCCACAAAATGAAACCTTTATCAAGTTGAATGTTTCCCAAAGCAAAGAAATACATTTTATTTTCTGCTTCTATTTAGTCCATGCTAAAAAACTTGTCTTCTGCTTATTCTCTGTAAGGGAATTACAGCAATGATTCACAAAGATTCTCCTAATCCTTCCTTTTTTCTTAGGTTTAAAAGAGTTTGATCCCTTCTGCTAGTGTTGGATCATTTGAATTTTTAAGATAGATTATGGGGGTTTTTTTTGTTTGTTTTGTTTTTTTACCTGTTGACTTTAGTGAAGCTGTGATAACATAGCTTTGCAGTGCAAGTTGATCCTAAAAATCATTGGATTTGCTGGGGTCATCTGTCCTGGTGATCTATGGCTGATTGTCCACAGCAGTAGTAATGAGGCCAGGTGGCCATGGGGCAGAAATTGCAGGAATTCAAATATATATTGTGTTGTGAGGGAGGTATACCAGTATCATAGACCAAATGCATTCATGTCATTCCATAATATCAGAATTAATTGAATAACAATAAATTCATAAGCTACACCACTTTGAGAAATTGCCATTTACAAAATACTCAATGGTCACCTAATAGTCTTAATCTGGGCAAACACAGATTGTTTTATACCAATCTTAGATACTAATATTTATAACACTCAAGTCATGCATCACACTTTATACAATGATATAAACAGGTCACAGAAAGACTAAGAAAGGGTAAAGGGGTTCAGGAGGCTGGACTGAGAGCAAAGGCCCAGAGCAGATATGAATGCAAGAGTCAGTGCAGGTGGTCATATGAGATTAGAAACCAGCAAATGAACTTGTTTAGGGCACCGAGATGTCAAAACACAGAACCAGGGTCTGAACAGGTGGCAGCTTCAGAGTGTCAGATTTAGGTATCAGCTTGGAGTGGGCCAAGCATCCTTGTTATGGGCTGGAGAAATGACACTGAGCTAAAGCCCAGAAACAGAGAATCAGAGGATTGTCATTGTGGTGATTTTCCTGGGCAAGGTTCATGACAAATGATCAGGTGATACAGTCAGTGTGCCACTGTGTCCGGTCTTAGGAAGTACCTCCTTTTATTGGGCTTTAGAAAAGGGACACTTCATTTGGTGGTCTGGTATATTTGATGAGCCCATGGATCTGATTTATCTGATATGCCTATGTATCCATCATTAAGTTCACAGGTGATCATTTTTATTAGCATGATTATTCGTCAGTTTTTTTTCCCCTATGGTTGTGCCAGGTAGATGTGATTTTTTACTTATACAAATAAGGTGTAGAGTAATTCCACCTCAGCACTTAAACTAAAACTGAAGAAAGCCCTGGCAAACAACTGCTTTGTAAAATGAGTAACTCAGGGTTAGGTACAGCCTGCTTTCCACATACATCATGGAGTAACTCAGCAGTGCACAGCCTGCTTTCCACAATTGTATAGGAATAGGTGTTTGACATCTTCACTTGCAGTGAAATCACTGTAAAATAGGCCAGTGAAGTTGTTAAATGTCCTACTCTGCCTTGCTATAGAGAATATTCAAAAGCCATTGTCCTCTTGGAGTTAAATTTCCAGAGTTCCCAGCTTTTTGGAGCTACTTCAGAAACTATAGGCATATCATGCACATAAGTTAAACATGCTCCATATGTATGAATTTGGGGTAGAGTTAAATGAAGTTCTCTTGAAGGAAAAGAACTGGACTTCCACTAAGCCCATTTAATTCACAAGGACCATTCTACAGAAGCAGAATTACCTAAAGGCAAAATTGAGAAGTCCTTTGAGAAATTGTCTTTGCATTGTTGGTTTAAGATTCAAATATGGAAATTTTTAGAAAAGTTCTCAAAAAAAAAAAAAATGAAATCACTCCTTAGGGTAGCTCCTCTAGGTACCTCTCAGGGTTATGTAAGAATACTTAGGACCAGTTGTGCTTGCTATGTTTCTCATGTCATAGAGAGAATGACTGAGCACAAATCACTGCCATTCATTTCTTCCTTCAGAATCTGAGAGGAGCAGGACTTCTGAGGATAGTGACTTTAGGACTGTTATCTCTCTTCAGTCCATCTAGTAAGCTCCTGGATGGCAGGACCTGATTCCTAGTCCCATTTTTCTTTAATTGCACCTCAAAGTGTATCTGGTACATATCAGCTGCCCAGTAAATACTCAATCATTTCTTCATAAAATCCTACCCTACTATTTATTTATAAAATTTGTTAAAATGAAACCTAACTATATGAAATATGTTTTATTTCTTGTATTAGTAAAATATGTTTTCTTAGTATAAGACATTTCCCACTGAGCATTATCTTTCCACATTCAGGTTGAGTTGTGATATGTTTACTTGATTGCAGCAAAATGTTTCTGAGCATGTTTCTGTCTGATTGCTTGTAAGCTATAAGGGATACTGAGAAGTGCCTGTATGTTCTAATATAGTGGTCATTTCCTAATTATTTTTAGATTCTACTAGAATCTAGATTTCTACTATTAGACTTTATTCTTATTTTTAAAGATGGATTTCTGAGCAGATAGAAGAACAGAATGAATGATAAACTGGCCCTGACTTACAAAACAAAATTTAAAAATCACAAAAACTTCATTTATTTACATGGTCAAATGCTCCTGGGCATGCCTGATAACATGCCATCATCTCATTCAGAAACCTTTTTATTTGCATGCTCATCAGTGTATTTTGCTTTAAGTTTTCCAGGGTCTTCTTATTAATGGATTCTTCTAAGGACCCAAATTTCCATTACAGATACTATTGTTGCAGAAAATCTTAAGATTCTTCTGTTATTTCTTCCTATCTTACAATTCTAACACATACACAAAAAGTAGAAGCAGGTCACCTTCTAATAATGAAACTTTGCTTTTACGTATATGTGAAATTTTTTAAAGAAGTGTGCGCGCGTGTGTGTGTGTGTGTGTGTGTGTGTGTGTATTGCTAGGGATTGAACTCAGTGTCTTGCCATTACTGAGCCTGTGTTCTACCACTGAGCTATACTCCTAACCGCCAAAAGATTCTTATATAGAAGTGTTTAACAGTAGCTGTAGAAAACCTACACACACTGTGTAGGAAGAAGAAAAGCATTCTACAGTATCATGTCAGGTTCTTCATTGTGGGATTTCATTCCCTTCTGGCTGTACTTCACCTACATGTTCAGAGGACAGTTCCCAGGTCCCTCCTGCAGCCTCTGACTCAGTGTAGTCATGCTGTGTGGGTTGCCCGTGCTGGAGGGGACAGGTTGCATTCCAGGGAGGTGACTGTGGCCTTCCCTCTTGGGCCATCCTGTCACCACGTCTGTACTCATCTAGGGTATAGCAGTCCACCTACCTTCTTTTCACCAGGAAAAGGCAAAAATCAGGATTACAAGGGCTACACACTTTCATTTTATTTTTTATAGTATCTCTTTTAGGTCAAGACTTATTTGGTGCTTTTCACTGATCTTAAATTTCAAGTTTGAAAATAAAATAGAATTTTCACCAGATTTCTCCTTAAACCTGGGACAGTTGTCCTCTTCTATTCTCCCAACAGATATCTAAGCATGGTTAAGACAGCAGGAATTATATTTGTAGTTGTCATAAGTATTGGCTGACTTTGAAAGGAGAAGCCCTTTTCTGAAGTCCTCATTCATACTGAGCGGTTTGTTCAGTGTGATGTCTTCTTCTGACACATTGCTGTTTCTAGGGTGATTTTTAGTACATTTAGACATCCTTGTGAAATTTTAAACCCATTTTTCACTGACTTCAAACACTGGCCATCTAACAAATATATGCCTCTCATTAGCAGTTTCAGACAAGCTGACATTTCTATCACTGGTCTTCTAAGTTCTCTACTCATCCTGCGAGGCTGCTCCAATGTGAGAAATTGAGAAGCACACTGTAAAACATTTGAAGAGCCAAAAGTTACCAGGCCAGGTTCTGCATTCTAAACAGGAGACTTCCTCTGCAGTAAGTATTAATTTAATAGTTGTACAATCATACAATTTAAGGAAGGTATCACCTCTGTACAGGAAATACAAGTTTAACAGAAATTGTTTCATTTGATCTTTATCTTCACAAAACCTGCAGTAAGAAGTTTGAAGAAGTGGCAGAGGTGGTTTAAATTCCATTGTTGCTTGTCAGTGGTAGCTGAAAGCTTCCTTGTGGTTAACTATCTTCCAGGGCCTTTGGGAAACCAAAGCATCATTGACTGGCTGGGCCAAATGAGTCATCTATTAAAATTATCCCTAATGAATTACGGGTTTGCTTGTTTAATTGCGCATGGTATAGGGCTCTGGGATGTTAGAAGTTTAGTGGGCCTCCAAGAAATTACATTGGCTTAGTTAAATATTTCAGTAGGATCTTTCCTAACTCATTGTACCCTGACACTTCCTGTTCCTCACTGCCTCTCTCTCTTCCTCTCCTTCCGTTCTCTTTTCCCTTCCCTGTTTCTCCTTCCTCCCTCACCTCCCTCTACCAGGTGGGAGGTGGGTGTCTAGTATCCAGAACTCCTCCTGCAGGCCTCAGTAATAGGCCTAACAGTGGCTCGCACAGTGAGAGCCCCCTGAAAGCATGGCAGGCTATTTGTGGAGTGCACTCTTTTGCTTTGTACCTTTGTGCTTTACCAAGATAAATCACTCTGAGGACAGTGCTGTACTGTGAATAGGTGGTGACTGGTCTTCCTTTTCCTGCAGTTATGTTTCCATTTGGAATGGAATAGCAAATATATCATGAGAATAATGGTACAAACTACACAAATCCATGATTATAGAAGAGTTTGTTTTAAAAATATTTCTTGATAGTTTTTTTTTTAAGGTACCAAGTTCAGGTTTCTTTTATTTATTTATTTTTATGTGGTGCTGAGGATCGAATCCAGTGCCCCGCATGTGCTAGGCAGATACTCCACCACTGAGCTACATCCTCTAGACAGTTTTCACATAGGCAGGAGTCCCAGTGCCTAGATCTTTAGCCCAGCTTATCTTCCACCTGAGATGCAGCACCCAGAATGACCCTGTATGTGCGAACAGGGCTAATTGTCATTTATTGTTTAAAAACAAACAAACAAACACCCTTTTCTTAATCTGAAATACCATTAAATACCATGAGACTTTATTTTCAAGTTTAAAACCTCATTGAATACTACAAGTATGTAAACCACTTCACATTTACAATGCCCTGCTATCTTTCATCCTCTCTATAGGCAAAATTGAAGACATAGAGTGATGAAATCACTGAGTTTGGCTCGATCAGGCCTCCCCTCCTGTAGTTTATTCAGCAGGCACTCACTAGGTCCTCCCTGCCCTGCACTTTGTTGAGCTCCTGAGGCCTCCCACATTGCTGCCAGAACCACCTTTCTGAGATTCACTTACTATCATGTCTTGTCTCCTTAAGAACCATCAGTGTCTCCACTATAGAATAGAAGATGGCATTGACAGTACTGGGCAGGGCCCATCGTACTCATCTGGAGCTCTCTGTTCCAACCACCTTGTATTTCCTGCCTTCCTGGATGGGGCTCTTTATCCATGTCTGGCCCCCACTGGTCCTTGGGCAGGACCCATCCTCTCCCCTAACCCCACTATAGTACTCCTGGCCACTTCTCATATTGCCCTTCAGTTCTCTTTATTCCCATTCCTGAGAGCCCCCCAGCTGACTCCTTTTGGTAGCCCCACACACAGCACCCTGAACACAGGGACTCAGTGCACATTTATTAATGACTACTCCAGAGAGGCAGACCGCAAACTAGATCAGCCTCATCAATTCCTATAAAACTGAAGCAACTTTGTGTATCATCTCCAAAATGCAAAAGTAAGTGTGTCTTGTTTACATAAATCTCCCCGTTAGCTTTCTATTTTACCATATCTGCATTTTTATGTTTGACCTATTAGTACATTTTTGTACCCATCATCTAACAGATTAGTACCCATCATCTAACAGATGAAGCTGTTCATTATTCAGAGATATTCTTGGTTTAACAAAGAGAGTTCAGAATCTGAAGTCCCCTTGTGGCCTTTGTGATGTGGACACTGGTCATCTCAGTTGTTTCATACATCGGTAAAGGGGTGCAATAAGTCTAGGACTATGCAACTACCAGCCATTGAATGCTTCACAGATGTGAGGACCAGTCTTTGGGATTATTTTGAGCCTCTCATGATCCCAAGGGGACTTCAGCCCATGTTCCTTCCACCCAGGCTCAGGCAGGAAAGGGCAGGCCACAGAAATATGGCCACCAGAATGAGCATTTCATTAGCCAGAAACATGTCTTCCTTGAAGAGAGAGGTTAGGCAGCCAGGTGTGGAGCTTCAAATACTCAAATCAAGGAAGACAAGATAAGGGTGTTATATAGAGAGTATTGGTCATACAAAGCCAGGTGTTCTGGGAGACACATGCCTGAATCAAGTCCCAGTACCTGCTCAGTTCTGAAGTTTTAGGGCATAAGTGTGCACTGAGGGAGCTCAAAGCATGTGGTCCTCCTACTCTAGAAGCAGGCTCAGATTGCTGTCAGGTTGTTGTACTGCTTTTGGACTTCATGCAATTGTGAACAACCACACTTAACCAGATGTATAAGAAGCCAGAGTATAAACTGTGATTATATCAGAGTCTGTATTAAAGGTTCACCAAAAAAAGTTTTCACAATAACTCGCAGATGCTCGGTGTGTTTGACTTTCCAAAATTTTATAACAGTGCTCAAGCAGAATTAGTAGCTTTTCTCCCTGTCAAGAAAACCCCCAGATCTAAGTGATAAATCTACTGTATTACTTTTCTTTTTTTCTTTTTTCTTTTTCCTTTTCTGCATCCATTTACTGATGTAGATGAGAACATAATGCAAAACTAAGTGTGTCTTGTTTACGTAAATCTCCCTGTTAGCTTTCTATTTTACCATATCTGCATTTTTGCATTTGACCTATTAGTAGTTTTTTGGCTTTATGAAGGAAAAAAAAAAGTGCTTCCCTCAGCAGAACCATCTGGCTTTGTTTCCTGTTCCTCAGCAACTCTATGTATATTCTAAAAAGGCCACCCCTGTGGTTTTCTGAGTGGTGTTGTTATACTGGTGGTCTTAGAATTCAACTGGAGTGATGGAAAACTTTCTTTCAAGTCTAAAGTTTCCAAGGTGAAAAAAAAATGCATAGTATTGTCATTTTTTGACATAGTATTATTTTTCCCCCTATAGCTGGAATAGAGTATTTTAAATTTAAAAGAATTGCACCATTTTATTCTTTAAGGAAGAAAACTTGCTTCTAAAATTTTTTATACATAGTGGCTACAGAATTTGCTTGAGGTAACTAGAAATATAATCAGGACATAATTGCCATGTCTGAGTTTCTTTAAGAGTCAATTGACAAAAATTAAGGATCAAATTAGCCACAGATAATGATTACACATCAATTATACAAGTGAACATCTCTGCTCAATTCATATTTTGTGTGACAGAGGTAATGTAGATCTAATTTTGAAAGGTACTTTGTAGTAGTTATTTGGGCCTTTACTGTGGTAGAAAAAAATCAAATGGTCATTAGACATAATTCTACAGGAGTGTGTGCACAAGATTGTAATTTTGTATTTTTATGTTATAACATTCCACCCATTTTGAAAAAATCTCTTGCCCTGTATGTACTTATTTTTCACTTTATGAAATGCTACATTTATTTTTAGAAATAAACATCAAAAGGGTTTTTTTGTATATAATATGTTTGTTTCTTCTCTCTTTCTCTGATTTGTTTGTTTATTTTTGATATTGAATTAATCAACCAGTGGGTACTACATTTCATAATAAGAGTGTCTTATACCTATTTAAAGCTTTCAGGCTTTGTTGTATAAGATAATAAAGGCAAAGTGCTTAACCTAGTCCCCATACACATAGGAAGACTTGTACAAAGTTGGAGCCTTCTCCACAAGGCTTTGATTAGATTACATCCTTTTTAATGATAGGAATGATAAACAGAAAAATGACAGGAATATGAAATCTCTTATTCTTCCCAGGACTAAGTTAGAAAAAGCTTTAAAAATATAGCCTTAGACTTATTATTTTTTGAATAAAGGGTTAGAGACCTTGAAAGAAATTCTGTACCAGAGGATTTGATTATTTGAGGTGTTGTTTTCCCTCATAAACAACCAGTCCGTGATCCTACAAAGACCCATTTTAGTCTGAATGCTCCTGGAAGGTGTGCAAAGTTGAAGGGAATACTCAGTTTTAATTTTAAAAGGAAGGAAAAAAGTTAAAAATTGAGGCTAATAAAAGTTAATGAGGAACACTTAAATCCTTTAATGGTTCAATTTATGTTGCGAGTCAGGATGGTTCATGCCATTATTATACGTGTGTGGCAACATCCTCTCTCCGGCTATAATTCTTTTCCCTTGAAAATGAGCCAGTATGACAAGGAAAGGCATATCATACTCTCATGATTTCTGTTCATTCTTTTGACAAATTCCATATTTTTTAAAATGGGAAAAAGAACAAGCAAAGCAAATTAAAATATAAAGGTCAGTTTTTTCTGCCGTATCTGACAGATTACTAAATAAAACACAGTTATCAGCCGAGTGACCATTTCTAACTGTCTCTTTGTGCTTTAAAATTTATTTGGGGATGGGAAACATTCCCCAAACCCAGAGGGTACACTTAATATGCCAGTTTTCATTTGAGAAGAATTACTTTTCAGTTGTAGGTGTTTTGGGAGGTAGCCTGACTCAACATCCAGTATTAATGGTCCAAAGATAGAACAGCTGAAGTTCCTGCCTGGACTTCTCTGGGAGACATTAGCATGCTCCTGGACACAGTTTCCCTACCTCTGTTTTTGCTAATCAGTATGTAGGGAAGGCTTATTACTTTTAGAAATGTTACTTGCATGCCCTTTCTATTACCTACATCAAGTGTACTTGTGCATTGTTGTTAGAAATGTCACAGATCTCAGCCTACCCCTGACTGCAGAGTCCAGGCTGTGGAAACACCTCTTGTATCAAATCACTCAAGAGGGGAAATTCAGTTGTAGAATGCATGACAACACCAGACTGTCTGTGTTCAATAGCCAAAAGTGTTGTAGACCAATTACAGGGAATGGCAAGTGCAGTGAACTTTGAAAACATTTTTGTAGTAAGTGTAATAATCCACTGAGTTACATCCCCATCCCAAACTTTTTCTTAAAAGCAGAATAGCAGTTTTTCTATAGCCCTTTTTAAGGGTTAATAATACTTACCTAGAGAAAAGCTATCATGTTCATTGAGGGCATTAATTTCACTTTTTCTTATTTACACCCCCCCACACACACACACGATTTTAAATGTGTACATTATGCTTCTACAACTTACCTCCAACTGGAAAACTGATCCTGCATGTCGTACTTCCTCTTTTCTTGGACTGAGGACTGGTGGGAGGGATTGATTGTGTGACTTGACCCACAGCACCTTGTTCTATGGTGAGTAGTGTCCCTCTTGCTAGATTTTGAGTCTTGAGTTTTGTGCTACTGCTCCTTGTACCTCTAGAAAATCACTTGCCATATGGATTTTTCTCATCTTCAGAGCCAGAGACTAGAGTTCTGTGTAGTTTTAGGTTCATAATCTGTAGTTTTAGGTTCATAATCTGAGAATATGATTCCAGCTTAATAAACAATTCTTCATACAAGCATTATTTAATATTTAGTGTAAAAATGATGTTTTTAAAATATCTGGTAACAGAATAAGGTGTTCTTTAGTTCTGAATTTGAGTTCATGTTTTAATATTATGAAATTACTAAGTAAAATAACTAATTCATATAGCCTAATATCTTTTTTTTCCAAGTTTACATCAGTTATTCTGCACTAGTTTAAGATAACTTCTATTTAATTTTATATGCCAGGATAAAAGATGTTGTAGAAAGTACTGTTAAAAATGTAATTCAGGCTACTCATGTGATCTATATGATTGATTATAATTTATAAATTTTCTGGCTGGAGGTATAGCTCAGTTGTGGAGTGCATGCTTGTCATGCCTGAGGCCCTATGCAATCCCAGCATCAAAAAGTAAAATAAGCAAGAAATAATAAAAATTTTAAAATACAATTTCTAGTTAACCATACTGAAAAATGTAAAGGAAGCAAGTGACATTAATTTTAATATGTATTTTAGTTAGTAAACGCCAAATATTATTTAAATATGTAAAAGAAATTTAAAAGTGATTGAGACATCTTATACTGTTTAAAATTCAGTAAGCACTTAACACTTGAAATCTCGACTGGAATCAGACATACTTCATGTCACATGGCAGCCATCACCTGCCTTTGTTAACTGAGGGATTCTGCATACTTGTTGACTTGAAATTCGCTTTGTTGTGCATGAAATTGCACATTCGGAACCCAGCATTCTCCATCTACAGTTACCAAATTCTGAAGATAGGAAGCCATGAAAAAAGAAAGCTGGGATGCGTGTAGGTTACTCTCTTTTTGATAAGCACTTTGTCATTTCCTTCATGGTAAGCATGTGACTGGAGGCCTCAGTGACCCTTTCCTTGTCTTCATTGATTAGCTGATGGGCCCTGGCCAAATAGCGCCCCTCACACTGAAGGAGCACGTGCAAGACTTTCCCCAGTCTTCTCCCAGATGGAGAGTTTTTCAGGGAAGTTTTGGAGTGGCTTTAGCTAGCAGCACTCACAGACTAATTTATCAGCTTTCTGAATACAGATTGCCCTTTGGGTAAAGCAGCTAATCAGTACTCACCCTGAATGACTACCAGGGCACCAGTCAAAAGCAGAGACTCTTACACCTCAGAGCAAGAGCCTTGTGCAATCCAAAGAACCCCCAAAAGTTTTTAAGTAAAGGACCTAAGAAGGCTTCTAGGTGTTGACACAAAACTAACCATAAGAACAGAGTCTGTACCATTCTTTCAGATAGGTAATTCAAAAGTAGGCAGAACTTCAATTGTCAAGTGAAGTTCTAGAAACACTCACTTTACTTAAGTGCTTTAGCTTCAGGCCCAGAGTTCCATTTCTGTTCCCAAGCTTTTCAGCTGCTGCTTTGTCTGTAGTTTAGCCCACTCCATTTAAAGACTACCAAGCTGTACTAGTCACAAAAAGTCTTTGTTTGAAGGGACTTTCCTTAAGGCAGGCGTCTGGTGTGCTCTTTTTGTTCCTAATGGCAGCCACACAAATGAATTAAGCATGTGTAAATTTACTGGTGTGATGAATGTCCTGTTTGGGGGCAGAGCCCTATCGTCCTTTCCATTTACATAGCATCTTTTCTCTGAGGATCTTGAGGCACTTTCCTGAGCCAGTTGGTACAGTTGTCCTCATTGCAGAGATATGAATGTTCTAACTCCTCTGGGGTTAATTACTCTTGCCTTTAGGGCCAGTGATGAGTCAACAGAAAACCTGGGATTTTAATACACAGCTCTTAGTTTATTAATTTCTACTCTAATCTTCAGTTATTTAAAAATATGAGTAAGTAGAATATAGCTGATCTTTCTAATACATGCCAACTACTCATAAGCAAGAGTCATGGGAACATCTGTACTTCTACATCTTTTGGAATCTTTAAGACAAGAAGCAGCAATTCATGCCTTGAATTGCCTACTGTCTGCCTCAGGATCAGAGTGATGATCAGAAGAGGTAACTAGGGCTGAAAGGGGCAACAGACTTTTCATGCCTCTTTGTACCTTTGCTGATAAGAATGATGAGACTTAAGTGACACCATCTTTATTGGAGTTTATATCAGAACTCAGATTGTGTACATCTCAAAGAAAGTTTTTGATTCAATAGGTATTTTTTCATAGAGAAATTTAGAACAGAACTGGTAGTTCATACTTGTAAACTTCCTGGCAAAGAGAAACCTGAGTTTAAATTTTCAAGTGAAAAAAATATGAGAAAAATAACTTATAAAAAGTGACACAGGGGGCACTGGTGTCATAGCTCAGTGGTAGAGTGCTTGCCTAGTATGTGCAAGTCACTGGGTTTGATTCTCAGCACTGCATATAAATAAGATAAAATAAAAGTCCATTGAAAACTGATAATAAAATTTTAAAAAATGACAGGGATTGGGGGTATAGCTTAGTGGTCGAGTGCTTGCCTAAAACATAGCTTGCTTATTGATCATTATTATCTCTAATACATAAGTATATAAGTACACCTTAATACTTGTAAGCACATATTTTCTTAAAACTTTATTCATTTGTATTTTTGTAAAATGCGTGTCAGCTCCACAGAGGCCCAGAAGAAGTCTTTCGTTGTTGTTCTGTGGCATACTTGCTTTATTAAATTCAATAAGTCAGTGACATTTGCTTTATGAACTCATTGGCCTATTGATCTGTAAAAAGAAATACACTGTAGAGAAATTAAAACTTTTCCTCTGAAGCTTCCACGCTTCAGTGTGCTGAAATAAGCCAACAATAGATTAACAGGGAAAAAGGTACACGATATGTGCACTTATGGAAGTGCACAGATGCATAGGAGCCACACAAATGATGAAACTCGGGCAAAGGCAAATGGTTGAGGTATAAGTACCCTCTTTAGAAGGGAGAGGGAAGGGGGCTGCAGGCACTTTTAGAAGAAAAGTAAGTGATTTTGAGGGGAGACGAATGGACGTGAAAAACAGTGGCCTAGGATGAGTTCCTCTGAGCTCTGGGTGGGTGTTTGATTTTCAGTCTCATCCTCTATTGTTAAAATGGTATTCTCCTTGCTTAATGACATTTCAGTAACAAGCTTGAAGGCACTTATGTTCCTTTATGGCAGATCTGAAAGAAAAAAACCCTTCCCTTTTTACTGCCCTAAAGATATTTTCAGTTGGAAATCTAAAGCAGCATATTTGGGTGTATCCTTTCTGAACCCCAACAACCGTGTCCCAAAGGAAAGTGTTCCCATGTGTTAGAAGGTTCCTTTATGGGGACCCTCCAGGAGGGTTCACATCACGCTTTTGTTTACTACCGTACTGGCCCAAAGTTGGTATTGGTTTTGGATTTCTTAAATAAAGCTTTTTTAAAAATAGTTTTAGAAAGTTACCTCTATGTAGGCCACAGCGTATTTGTATCAGATTTGTTTGTTTAAATTTTGTCTGAATTCAGGTTTAAAAACTGGTGTCATTGTAGTTGTGGCACTTGCTTTTCTAGAACCTGTCCACTGGTTTTTCATCTTTCCCCCTCTGTTCCCAGGGAGCTTGAAGTGATTTGAATCTGTGTGTATGTGGGTTCACATTAACATAGACATGCGTGTGTATGCTCATGCTATTCTTTCACAAAAGTCAACAACCAATGGAGAGAGAAAATATGCATTAAAAACAGGATATAATATTAGAGAATATGCTTGCAGGTACAAATATAAGGACCTATTACCATCAACTCCCATCTTCTTTTTCACAGATTAACAGAAAATATTGGAATTCTGGCAGTACCAGTCCTGATAGAGGAGTGGGTGCTATGGATTCCCACCTCCTCCTTCTCTGAAGCCTGGGACTGGGCTTGGGTAGGCCCCACAGTGGGTCCTGTCTCTGCTTCAGGAGCAACAGAATGGCTGGGGAGTAGGACCTTGTAGCCTGGGCTGTAGGTAGCCTGGATCCTGATTAGAGGACAGGTCCTACAGGACCTTTGGCTCTTTTTCTCTCCTTGTACTGTGATACACATAGTTTTGGAGCCAGAGGAACCCTGATGTGCAGACCTAGGGCTTCCAGGCTTCACAGGTCTTGTGAATGCCCAGCACTTCTCACCTGTGGCTTCTCAGTTCCTAACCAGTTCACAATCTCCAAGAAACTTGGGTACCATAGAGTTTTGATTCCAAAAGCAGTAAATATATACATTCAGGTAACTTTGACCTTAGGTTGAAAAAACTGGCAATAAAAATTAAAATATGCCATCTTCAATGATAAAACATTTGTATTTTATTATACAATTGTTTTCTTCAACTCTGGTTATTTCATTTATAGCAATTAGTGTTTTGGTGTGGGTTACATTACTGCCTAAAAATCCTGGTGACTCTATGGATTTTACAGCTTGCCCCATGCTTGGAGCTTGCTTACTGAATCCTGGCATGCCAGCTCTCAAAGTTGGCACTTGACTATTTGCAGAAATGGGAAATTGACCACCCACCATACACATGTGTGCATGTCTGTACACACACACACACACACACACACACATCTTGAAGCCAGTTTAAAATATGATAGCACTTCTCTCATGTCCTCATGCTCAAGCTTTGAGTCTAGTCACAAAACTAACAATGACATTAATACTTGTCACAGGTATCACTCATTCAGTAGTTTCAGCTACAAATTCTTGTCTTTCATAACAGACATTCTATGTGAATCTGTGAGGAAAGATGGTGAATACTTTTCACTTCCATAGGAGCACAACAGGTGGCAGGGACTCACAGCCACCTAGGCGTTCCTTCCCAAAGACAGGTCCCCAGACACCCTGTTAGAAGCTCACACACCAGCATCTACAACTGTACAATTACACTAGATGTGGGCACATGGGTGCCTTTGAGGTCCTACCCCTGGGTCCTCAGCACTAGCATTAATTGTGGTAAGAGCTTTGTAGGCCTTTCCTCATGTGTTCCTGGAAGTCCTGCAGAATAAGGGCTTGATTCCCATTTTGTCCCTGAAGAACAAGAGACTCCTCACACACATGATTAAGTAGCTATGAGATGTTCAAATCTATGTGTTCCCAAGGCCAAAGCCTACGCTCTACCCACGTCTTGAGCCATGTTGCCTCTATCCTTTTTTCTGTTCCTGTTCCTTTTCTTCTACTTCCTCTCTTCTCTCTCTCTCTTTTTTTTTTTTTTTAGCCCATTTTCCCTACAGCTTTTAAGAAACTTAACTTTGCCTTGAACAATTGTTGACACTTGTCTTTTGTCAGCCATGTTTTTAGTGACATCAGGGATGCTCATCCTGTGTAGTCCATCCCCCATGAAGGTAGTTGGGGCATTGTCAGCAAAGATGCTAGGATGGGGGCCCCTGCTTTATGCCAAGGATCAAGGCTGCAGAAAGGCATTCAAGGGCATCATCCTGTGGGCCCCAGCTTGGCCAGTGTCAGAGTATTGTGAAGTGCAGGCACCATTCTAATGGACTCAAGGACATGCAGTGAGCTCAGCTCATTGTCAGTATTACAGACAGGAGTGCCTGCCCAGGACAGAAACTCATTAGTTAAGTTGAGTAACTTTGTTTTTGTTTAATTAAATAACTTTGCCAGCTTTTGACTTATTCTCTCTGCCTGAGAAAAGGAAATCTGCCTTTATTTAAAGAGTCAAAAGCTGTTCTTGGTGCTGAGGAGGGGGTCCTTTGGAAGCCCCCACCTTTGCTCTCTAAGCAGCCCCAGGAAGGAGGAGCCTGTGCAGCCTCCACCCCAATGCAAATGAGAGTCCTGATTGTCACTCAGATCCCTGAGATTCCTCCTTTTCCCAGAGATTAGCCTAGGCTGCCTGTTCTATAGCCATCAGCCAGCATTTTAGGAATCATTTTCTCTTCCGTGGTTGCATTTTTGTTTCATAGAATTTCATTTTATTTAAAACTCGGGGTTTTAAAAACAGCATTCTCAGGTCATTCTCTTCTGACCCACTTGCCCCGCGGCCTTCGGAAGTCTGGAGGTCTCGTCCTGACATCACGTGCCCGACATTCAACAGCGCTTTTCTGTTCTGAGCCTGCCCTCCTCCCCAAAGCTGAAATAAATCAAAGTTGGTTGAGACTCAGTCGCAATAAATCAAGACCTGTCCAGAACTGGAGCCTGCCCAGTCAAAATGTCATAGCTTGGCTTTCACTGAGGATTAATTAAAGGCCTGATATAAAGCCCAGATGTGCTGCAAGAGAGTAGCAAGCTGCCTGGTGGCTGCATCTCCCTGAGTTTCTGCCCACCCAAGAATACGGAGGAGGACGGCAAAGGCATCCAGGGTTGGGAGGGCAGTGAGAGAGGGAGGCGCCCATCAGCGCATCTGGGTGGACTTTATCTGGTGTGGAGAAAATAGGACAAGCTTTCCAAGAAGGGGAAAAGAAATCTGTCAGCCTATGAGCACTTAGTGTTTAAATGGAAGCAGAATATAATAGATCAGAAATCATGTTCTAGTTGAAGACACAGAAGAAAATGGACCAAGAAAAGGACCTTTTGTTGTTTAAAAATATGTAATGAAACTTATGCCTGGTTTGCACTAAGCTTGTAAATTTTTAGACCAACAAAGCTATGTAGATAAAACACATTTGAAGTGTTTTTATTCACAGAAAATTGACTTAGACAAGAATAATTTTCTGATTTTCCAGATTTACTCCCAATTCTTCTTTCAGTTCTACATGATTTCCACATCGCTATCAAGTAAAAATGTACTTGATTAAATTACTATTGGAACAAATCTCCATGAAGATGAATATGGAAAATGAACTGATCTCCATATGTAGGAACTCTGGCATTTGATATAGAAACCAATACATAATTTATAATTCAAAACCATATATAGTAGCCATGCTGTTGTGTGACTTAAAAGTTACCTCTTTCTGTAGAAATTTGAATCTCAAGTTGGGACCCAAAAAAAAGAACACCATCAAAAATACATGTATTGACAATGTTTTATGATGGTAAGGTGCTTACTTTCCTTACTGAATGTCTGTAAGTCAGCTATTAGAAACTTTATAAATAAAGCAAATCTGATTGCTCTGTAGTCCTTACTAAATAAGTGGTATTAATAATGGGAATATCTTGATAGGAAAAATAACGCTGTTTGTGACAAGAGAAACTGCTGGTTTTATAAAGTATACCTTTATTTTAACATTAAACTTTTATCAGGGGAAAACTCAGCTTTTCCCAGAATGGCACATATCTTTACAGTGTCATATTGATGTTTAAATTGTAAATATGAATATTTTGATTTTGTAAATTTAAATAGCTTATGGGCTAAGCAGATTTAAGAGGTATATTGTGATTTAACTTGAGCAATGTGAATGTTTTTCTGTTATATGAGTGAGCCGTAAGGACTTTTAAAAAATATCTGTTGGACTTTTTAATAGCCACATTATAAGTGATCCATATAGCTTATTAGCACTTTTATCTTGTGACTAAAATAGCCATTTAAATAGACTTTAATACTCATGTGCAATTTTTCAAAACAGTGATTTTCCAGATAATCTACTATGTACTTCTGTTGTTACAACTGAGGACTGGTAGGTCATTTTGGTTATTAAGGATATATCAGCATTTTTTTCCCTAAAGTCTGGCCTCGAGAACCCTTTACTTATTTTAGTCAATAATCTAAAAAATAATAATTTATTACAAATTTGAATTTTCATCAGTCCAGATAATTGATTTTTTTCAGAAAGATTGCTGTTTTATGCTTTATTGCTCAGTCCATAAATAACTCTTACATTTGCCATTGCCTCTTATTCTGTATTCTCAATTTAATACTACCACGTGGGGGTGAGGAGCCTAGGACAGTGTGTCTCCAGAGTGAGGATTAGGTTTTAAGAGTGAGAAAATCTAGAGAAATAAGCCTTTCTTATTGCCCATTTTAAATAGTCCTGGATGTTTGACTCTCAATATGCAAACTTTAATTGCATGCTTGTAGAACATTGAGCCAGTTGGCATTTGGCAAATGGAATAGGATGTGGTATTCTCTCCAGATTTTCTAATCCATTAGATTGTTGTTCTTTATTTGATATTTCAATTTTGAAGTATTTTTACCTTTAAATACAATTTTACCCTTTTTCTATTGTACGGAAACGTTCCAAGCACCCACAATAACCCTTCTTCCTGTTTCTCTTCTGTAATCATATGGCCTCCATAGCAATAATTGATCCTTTAGTTGTTTATGTATGCACCCAACCAAATATATTACTGATTTCTCAAAGGCAAGAATAGTATGTTTCATTTGGTTTCTTCAGTGTCTAACTCAGTAATGAGCATGTAGGAATGTGCTGGAATGGTCAAAGGCTGGCCTGAGTTCTTTTAGACTAGTGAGGGGCAATTTGGCATGTCATTTCCACAGTATATCAGAGGTTACTGCAGATTTCTTTATCAGCCCTTCAAAACCAGCCCACAGTGGAGGAAAACAGAACTCTCCTATGTAAATTATTTTTGGAAGATATGTTAAATTGTTCTATTTGAATGCCTTTTAATCTGTGGAAACTAATCTTCAGCTGATCTAAAGGAGTTAACTGCAATGTCCTAAAATAAAATAGGTGGCCCACCTCCTGGAATAATCTTTTTCATTATATGCTTTTCCTTCTTTGTGTTTTAACCACATTGAGGTGAAAACCTGACTTAACACACCTCCATGTGGATTTATTTGGTAAGTGTGAGCACATGCCCGTTTCAGCTAATACTACCTATGCCCACAAGAACACCTCATTACCAAAACCAAGTAGCAACACAATGTTAAAATTTTTAAAGGACTGACTTTAAAAGTCTGCAGGATTCAAAAATCAGAAGTTCCACAGTTGAGGAGAGAAACATATCTTCATTAACATAGAATATCTACAACCCAGAATCTTGGGTCCCAGTGGTGACTCCAGCCCTGCTTGTCCCCAGGTGCTGTGGCCCAAGAACCAGGCAGCTGCACTGGCTCATTAGGAATCTAGATCAGTTCTGCTGCTGGCATTTGGCCTGTCTTTCATTTTGATGGATACTGAAGATACACATTTCTTAATAGTACGTGTACAGGACATGGTCAAGGAAAGGCAAAAAGGGGTTTCAGCCTAACTTTACTTTCTCCCTTTTGGTAACTTTTGAGTTACCAAAACATGTTGGCCTAACCAAGACATCTGAAACAATCTGTAGGTGATACATCTAGAGCACTTGATTTGAAGTTAAGGCAGCCTTTATTTTTAGAGTATGACACTTTAGACTCAAAGATACACTTAGAAATGTTTTAATCTGATTCATATGGCAATAAAGACCAAAAGAAGTCAATGATTTATCCAGTGTCCTATGGCCAGAATAAAAAACAGGCCCATCAGCCTCCTTGGCCTCTGATTTTTCCCTTCCACTCTTCCAAACTGTCTCTTATTATCACATTATTTGAAAGATTAGTTGAAGTTGGCCATAAAACTTCAGGCTTAGTTTCTGAAAATATATCAAGCCATATGCTCATGATATGAATACCTTTTTATTGTTATATTATACTTTATTATGTCATTTTGAAATGTTCATGATTTATGATATATGACCTTGTATTTACCATCAGAGTTTCTTTTTTTTAAAAAAATGGGGGGTTTAGGGGGACATAATATCTTTATTTTATATTTTTGTAGTTTTAAGGACCAAACCCAGTGCCTCATGCATGCTAGGCGAGCGCTCTACCACTGAGCCACAACCCCAGGCCCCATCACAGGTTCTTTATGGTACAGTTTTAATAATAATAAATTCTATTTCTTAATGTTGAGGGGGTGGTTATAAAAGAATGGATTTGATTACCATTTTGTTTTATGCTAAAATATCAAACTATTTAGTTTTTCCTTCATGCAGTTGATGGTGTTTATTGGAGACTTTGCATGATAAAAGTATTAGATTATTAAATGTTCATAGTGTCTGCTGAAGAACCACCTGTCTTCTGTGGCCATCCACTCCATTTTGGAATCCAGAGGGGCCACCTCACAACTCCGCTCTTTCCTGTTTTTATACAGCTGGAGGCCATGGCAATTGATGAAGCCTTAATGCAACTTCTTTGGCACATACAGGTCTCCCTGATCTTGAAAGCTCTCTTTTCTAGGGAAAGGACAGTTTTTAGAAAATAGAGTGCCATAAACCTGAAGTGTCAGCTACAGATCTGTGGGTAGATAGGTGAACCTTCCTTCTTCTGTGACTGATGACAGGCTGGCTGTCACAGGTTTCTGCATGGCCTTGGAGAAGTGACTGTTCTTTTTGTCCTGCTTCCTCACTGCCAGACCCCAGCTGATGCTGTCTTTAATAAAGATGAGGTCATGTTTACAAAGCAGTCTGAGCTAAGGTTCTACTGAAGCCTTAGGAGATTGTTTTTTGGCTTTGAAATTTAATATTTTTTATAGTAAACTTATTAAAACTTCTGCTTTCTTCCATCATTTCCTGAAATGGCCTGAGGGTTTTCTCTCTTAGTTCAGTGCAGCTTTAGCAACAGGCTTCTTGGGGAAGGTCTTTTGTCTTAGTGAAGGCTTCTCCTTAAAAATCTCACAGATCACCTTTGTCCTACTTAGCAATGTGTGCATTGGAACCACTGTTCACTTTACTTCCTCTCCATGTAGCCAGGATGTGTGGGTACTCTTGCCTTACATTTTCTCCAAGTAATAAAGTTAGATAATCACACATCACCTTTTGGATCAAAGCATTCAGGGAAAAAATAGAACTGGTAACATTTAAATATAACACTAAAAATAGTTTGGAGAATAAAGATGCCACATCTGATTATTTACCATGTGCCTGGCATGTTCATGATGAAGTGGATAAGAAAGAAGGAAAAGGGAGAGAGGAAAGGAAGGAGAAAGGAAGCTTTCTTTGTAATTTTATCTATCCCTTGTCCCTTCTAGTATCTTAGCAGAAAGGAGCATTTTTCAGGGATGGGAAAGTTCATAAAGCACTGGTAGGTACATTATCTCAGTTCTTTTTCTTTGACTCCCCCATGAAATTTGTTCCAGTTGTAATTAATTCATTATTTGTGTAATCTGCCATGATGTTTCCCACAACTGAATAGTGAGCTCCATTAGGGCAGGAGCTGAGTCTGTCCTGTGCATCCAAAATTACCAGCCACCACCTGCTTACTTCCTGGCCCCCTCTTCATTTAATGGTTGATGGGGTCTGATTCTCACCTCTCCCCAACCTGCTCTTACTGTAACCACCCCCAGGAAGTTATTATGATCCCCCAGACTAAGTTGGTACCTTGTTTGAGAGCTCTTGTTGCATCTTATCATTTATTTTATAATTGATAGAACATTTACTGAGTTGTTCAAAGTCTGTGTTTTGTGCTAGTCTGTAAGGTTCAGGAGGATGGGGCCAGATAGCCCATAGGGACAAACACTATCCAGATAAGGACATTGCTCTTTTGCCCATTTTATAGAAAAGTAAGTTGACTCTTGAAAGGGAGCAACCTGACAAAAATGCATGGCTGTGGCCTTCCTTTTCCACTGTACCACCTGACTGCTCTGAAGAAGGCAGTTCCCAGGCCTGAGGGACACATCTTTAGCCTAGTTCAAGGGGATCTGGAAGTAAGGTTTAGCAGCATTGCCAATATCCTCACATGTCCTCCAGAAATAAGATAAAAATGTCCCCTAAGAACTCCCGGTTTACCTGATAAAGCTGATGTGCTGCACTCACCTAGAACTTTGCCAACCCCTGAGTTTTGAGAATTCTCCAATGGAGTGCTCCTTTGGGGAACTCTGGTGTCATGGTTTAGCTGTGAGGTGTCCCCCCAAAAAGCTCACATGTGAGACAATGCAAAAAGGTTCAGAGAAGAAGTGATTGGGTTAAAAGAGCCTTAACCCAATCAGTGAATTAATCATCTGATGGGATTAATTGAGTGCTAACTGAAGGCAGGTGGGGTGTGGCTGGAGGAGGCAGGGAATTAGAGGCATGGCTTTGGGATGGATATATATATGGATATATATATATATATATATATATATATATATATATATATATATATATATATATATAAATTTATAAAGAATATATATATATATAAATTTATAAAGAATATATATATATATATTCTGGCAAGTGGAGCTCCCTCTCTCTGCTTTCTGATTGTCATGTGAGTTGCTTCCCTCTGCCACCCTCTTCTGCCATGATGTTCAACTTCACCTTAAGCCCTGAGGAATGGAACCTACTGTCTGTGGATAGAGACTTCTGAAACTGTGAGGCCTCAAATAAACTTTTCCTTCTCTACAATTGTGCTGGTCAGGTCTTTAAGTCACGGCACAGAAAAAGCTAACTAAAAAATCTGGGATGAAGCTATTGTTTACAGAGGTACTAATCAGGCACATGTGTCCAACCATCTTGAAAACTCTTTCTTCAGGAGAGTACCTGATGGGAGTAGGTCTGAAAATAGTCACAGGGCAGAGTGGTGCTTCCTTGGGAGTAAGAAATTTTATGTTGACATAACAAGTTACATAAGTGACTTCTGTTGCTTGAACCTTCAGGCAGTAGTCATTCATTCATTTATTCATTCACCGAACTCTTATTAAGTATCTACCCTGTGAAAAATAATCTCTCCCTTCAGTGGCTTAGCATCTAAGGGGATAGAAATCTATAGCATCAGAGTAGCATGAGACAAGTGACAAACTCAGTAGTTATAGAAACATCAAAGAAGACTTCCCAGAGGCCCTGAACTGAGGTCTTAAAAAGGGATTCAGTTTTGTTTTGTTTTGAGCAGGGAGGGGAGGGGGTGTCAAAGGATGCCTTAACTAGCAATTAAAAGATAAAGCTTATAATCTTTCTCTGTTTAATGATGCAATTTTGGAATGTCTCAGTCTGTCTGGTATTACTATAACAGAATAATACAAACTGAGTGATTTATAAAGAAATTTATTTGGCTCATGATTTTGGAAATGAGAAGTCCAAAGGCATGGTGACAATGCTTGGTGAGAACTTTCATGCATCACCTCATGTTGGAAAAGCAGAAGCGCAAGAGAGTGCACACAGAGGTGGCTTTTATAACAAAGCCACTCATGGGAACTAACCCACTCTCCAGAACAGCTTTAAAGTTCATGGTATAGCCCTTGTGACCTAAACAACTCCCATTATGTCCTATCTGTTAACACTGCTCCATTGGGAATCAAAGTTAAAGCACATAAACTTTGGGGGGCACCCTTAAACTATAGCAGGAGGAAAAATAACGTTCATATCTGCAGGTGTGAATTTCTTCTTTTTTTTTGGATGGGCAGGGGTAACCAGGGATTGAACTCAGGTGCAGTAAACCACTGAGCTACATCCTCAGCCCTAATTTGTATTTTATTGAGAGACAGGGTCTCACTGAGTTGCTTAGCACCTCGCCGTTGCTAAGGCTGGCTTTGAACTTGTGATTCTCCTGCCTCAGCCTCCTGAGTTGCTGGAATTACAGGCATGCACCCCACATCCAGCAAATTTCTTCATTTTAAAGTAAATCATGAACTAAGTAGTCTCTAAAGCATCTTTCACTTATAAAACCCCAAATGATTAAATTTACAAGGTTTCTTTCTTTAGTATGTTTTGTTATAGACTGAAGCAAGGACAAAGACCTTAAGGATCTCTGATAGGATGTGGTCTCCTGCCCAGTGGTGAGCCCTGAGCATAACAAGGGCAGCAGCATGTATGGCAGGTATCCAGGGGGCAGTGGTGGCTGCTGAGTTAAGCTGGCTTGTGGCATGTATCAGAAGTTATTTGATAAAAGGCTGTCGAGGCTTCCTCCAGTACTGGACAGTATCAGAACGTTGACCCTGAGCACATGGAACCAGTGCTGAGTCCCTGTCCAGCTCTGTCAGTTGTACACTTTGGCTCCTCATGAACCAACACTTTATTATAAAGGAGCTTGAGATGGTCTTCCAACAGCACCATCTATTCACATTGCATTAAAACTTCAAAATACCTTCTCTTTAGTATATATGAAATCTTTGTATATATTCTTTTAGTATCTGAGGGAATTCGTTCCAGGATTCCCAACTTGGACACCCAAATCCGCTGGTGATCAAGTTCCTTGTATGGAATGATATGGTATTTGCCTAGAACCTATGCACATCTTCCAGTATGCTTTACATCATCTCAAGATTACTTGTACTACCTAATACAGTGTAAATGCTGTGCAAACAATCTTGTATTATTTAGAAAATAAAGATTATGAAAAAGGTCTGCATCTTTTCTTTTAAAAAAAAATTCAGTAAAAACACAACTGTGTGTGTGTGCGTGTTTATGCGCATGTTTGTGTGTGATGCTAGAGATTGAACCTAGGCCCTCAGCATGCACTCTGACACTGAACTACATTACATCCCTTTTAGAATATTTTCAATCTGAATTGTCTGAATCCATGGATACTTGACATAGATACAGAACCTGCAGTTAGAAAATTCATTTGAACTTAAAAATGTGCCCTGGCAGTTCTAGGGGGCAGGATATAAAATGAAACCAGTTGACTTATAAAATGTATTCTTCAAAACAAGATGTCTTAGGCCTTGGAAGTTCATTTTATGAAAGGACTCACCACAGGGTACTTTGAAATCATGAGCTCTTTTAGTACAGTAAAAATATAGAGCAATGTCCTTTTGATATATAAACATTTTTAAAGCATACATCTCTTGCCTCTCTCTGTGTCCTATATGGTGATATCAGACTTTTCCTGAAATTCGAAGTATCCCATTGTGATGTAAAAACATCTAGTTGCTTAAGAAAAGAAGGCTTCATGCTATAGGAATTGCTTTTAACTTGTCTTGCAATACAGTAGTTGACCTAAGATGTCCCACTTTGACTATCAGGAGCTTAAATGCCCTGAAAGGCTCCAGGTTACTTGTGGTCTAGCCATCTGTGCCTGTACTCATTTACCCTATTCACCATGAAGTTGCCACATGCATGTGGAGTAGTCATAGGAAGGTTTCAGAGCAAGACAACACAGTTGTCTTCACCACAACGAGGGATGGTGGTTTATAGCTGTTACAGAACCTCAGCTGCCTCCTGAACCTTTCTTTGTCTTTCCTGAGTTGTGCCTTTTACTAGCTAACTACATTTTTAAAAAAATTTTGTAACATTTTCTGTCTTGGTTCTATAGGAAAAAATTCAGCTGAATTTTCCCTTTAAAACAATCATAAGGCTGAAAAGGTAGCCTCATTCTATCAACCTTACGACATTTCCCTTCCACTGAAGTTCTGAAGATGTTATATTAATTCTTTTATTTTTTTGCATTTTTTTTAAATATGGTCTTTATTACCTAAGTAGTTCATTTTCATAATAGAAGAATTAATACAGATAAAGCGGAAAATTAAAACAAAGTTTATAATCCTATTAATCAGAGATGATCACTGATAACCAAAATGTGTATATTTCCCAATTACATGATGTATAGGTATAAAGATATTGTATACACGTGCATATGAAAATGCATTAGTAAATAAGCAGTTTTATGTCTTTAATTTTAAAGATGTAAAACTAGGTCCACAAAGTATAGGTGATGATGAGAAGGAGGCAGCACAGCTGAGAGCCAATGCAAGCACTTTTCAGATAGATGAACAGCAAGGTCAGAGGCCCTGAAGTAGATAAGAACTGGACTCATTTGAGGAACAGAAAGCAAGCTATAGTTTCAGAGACAAGGTAAAGGAAGAAGATGCTACAGAATGAGGTTGAGAGGTGAGTAGGAGTCAGGGCAGGTTGGGCCTTGCAGGTGTTCCAATTTTATCTCAAACATAGTAGAAAACTGTAGTGGGATCACAGGTGCCCACAACAATATCCATTCCTCATATTTCTCGAGGAAATGCCAGCCTTCCAGAGTCAAGACCACATTTCCTCACCTCCCTTGCAAAGATGTGGCTGTGGATAATGTCTGGTCAGAAAAATAGTAACACAAGAGTTGAATGACAACTTTTAGGAAATTTCCTTGAAGTAATGTTTATTGCCCATTCTTTCTTTGCTATGTGGAATGTGGATTATGATGGCCAGAGCTCCAGCAGCTATGCTGGCTCATGAGAAACTAAGTGCCCTACTTGGAGACTGGTGGAGTAATGAGGTAGAAAGGAGTCTGTGTCCCTAAGAGTGAGGTAGAAGTGAGCTGTCCACTCAGCTCTATGATGCCTACCTTTAGGGATCATCTATGTGAAGAAATTAACTGAAAATTTTAGATTTCTTGCTCTTACCAATGAACCCATACATAACAGACAGGAACCACTTGAAAGATATTAAGCCCAGAATATGATCATTTGATTTATTATATTTTGGGAAGATTACTCTTGCTTCCTTGGAGACTATGGCATACCGGATAGTCATGGAAGGAGGAAGGCCAGCTTGGGAAGCTGCCCCATGTTGTTACAGCTGGGCTGAGTAGGAGATGATAACCTCGAAGATGAAGGGAAGTTGGAGTGAGAAAGATATCTTTGGAGGTAAATCTAGGCAGATTCTATGAGGAGTGATGGGTGAGGGGAATTGTCTGCCAGTTTTGTGCTTAAACAAGGAGTTGGTTTGGTTTCACCAAACCAGTTCTGAGGCAGTGAAGATTGAATAGTTTTCCATTTTGGAAGCAGGCATTGGAAGAACCTCCTATATTTCTGTAATTTCCTCCCTATTGTACATGTACACATTGGCCACTCACTTTAAATCTTTATTACATTCTCTGTTCCTCTGATTGTCCCATAAATATGGCAATACAGCCATGCATCACTTACTAATGGGGATATCTTTTAAGAAATGTCATTAGGTGATTTTGTCATTGTGAGAACATCATAGAGTATGCTTCCACAAACCTAGATGGTATTTAAAATTTTTTGAATTATTTTAATTGACATAAAACCATTAAAGCTGTACATATTAATGAAGTGTGATATAATTTTCAGTATATTTATATTGCGTAATGTTTAAATCAGATTAAACATATTCATCTCCTCAAACATTTACCATTTCTAGATAGTATAGTCTATGACACACCTAGGCTATAACACACCTAAGTCCATTGCTGACCAAAACACCATTATGTGGCACATTGTTGTATGTGCCATTTGTCAAAGTCTCAAAGCTAGCAAAGGCAAAACCTGGATTCAAACTAAATCTAGCAACTGCAACCCCACACTAAACTCCATTTGCAGGATTTCATCCTTGACCTCTAGACTGAATTGTGTTCTTGGCTGAATAGTGTCCCCTACAAATTCCCATGTTGAAATCCTAAACCCAAGTATCTCAGAATGTGACCATATTTGGAGATTAAAGTCTTTAAAGAGGTGATTAACTTGTTAAAATGAAGTCAAGTGGGCTCTAATGTGACATGTCTGGTGTCCTTTTAAGAAGACATTAGGGCACATTATAGGGAGAATATGATGAGAAGACACAGCAAGAGGAAAGGAAGGTCATCTACAATCCAGAGAGGTCTCAGGAGAAATTAACCCTGCTGGCACCTTGAGGTTGGACTTGCAGGCCCCAGAGCTCTGAGGAAGTAAATTACTGTGATTTAATTTGCCCCATCTACAGTGCATTGTTACCGCAGCCAAAGGAGATTGACAGAGCTTCCTGTCCTGTACTTCCCTTCCCATAACCCATCTCCTGACTCCAGCTAGCATGGATGATGAGTGCTTGCGTCCATCCTGCTAGTCCAGACCTTGCTTTTCTCTCCACCTGCCACCTGCTTCTCCTCCTGAATCTACCACCTTTTTTCATGTGACCACCATATATATAGAGTTGTTCTTACCCAAAACTGGGAAGTCCCCTAACCCCTGGTTAATTCCACTTCCAGAGACAGAATCAAATCTCTATTCATCCCTGTGACCATCACCTGTGATTCAGAACCTTGTTATCTTTATCGGGAAAAAGGTTCCTAACCTATCTCTCTGCAGTTTAGGTATTTGATAGCACTGATGTCTGTAGATCACATTTTGATGGCACAAAATCCATACCACCAGCTAAAATATAATCTTGACTATTTATTCCTTCATTCAGATTCCCTTGCAGTACATTCTAACTTTAATATGATGTGTATCATACAAACACACACCTTCAAGATCCAATTCTGCTTCTCTGCCCTCCATTATCTCCTGCTGTCTCCGGTCCTTTTTGCCTCTCTTTACAGCACCAGCCTACCTAGCATGCTGGAACTTCCCAGGTTTGTCAGTGCCTGTGCTCTCCTACATGCTGTCCTCTCATTTTGCAAGCTCCCCTTCCTTCCTTCCAGCCCTGGCTACTCTTACTTTCTTTAGATATTAAACTTATTAATATGAGGACCTGGACCTACCCTATGTATATTCTTTCCACTGAGTTTTCAGTATTTGTCCCCAAAATTTTGTTGGGTAAATATATGAATATGTCCCAAAGGCCTTAGCTTAGTACTTCTCTAAAGGAGGCAACTTTTATCTCCAGGGATGTTTGGCAATGTCTAGAAACATTTTGGCTTGTCACAGTTCACTCTGTATGTGGAGGATGAGGTCAGGGAGGCTGCTAAAACATCCTCCAGTGTACAATATACAAGACAACAAATGCCCAGAATGACCATAGTGCCAGGTTTGAGAAGCCCTGCCTTAGCTTCCATCCCTTAAGGGAATTGTCCTCCAAGACAAGCTCTCTGCTTCCGGAGCTCTGTTGTGCCTCTGTTGCAGTTCTTGGACATTCCTCTCTGATCCTCACTTTACTTTTCCATGTCCCTTATTAGATTGCACTCCATGATGTCAGCTGTGTATCTTTAGTGGCTCAGTAAATAATAGGTATGTGTCACCTAACAAACATCATAGAGTGCACAGACACAGATTGATAAGACCACTGTCTCACATTCTGTTGATTAGAACATTGTTATATGCGATAGTCACGTATCATTGCTATACTATAGTCATATGCCACATAACAATGAGTGCAGCTGAGAAATTTAATTTTTAATTTAATCTATTTTAACAATTGTGAACTTAAATAGTCATATATGGTCAGTGGTTACCATAATGGACAGTGCAGACAGATATGAGGTCTGTTTCTAGGCAATCTACTATACATGGTGCTTTTGGAAATGTTTATTAAACTTTTATTATGGCTCATTTTGGGAAGAGAAAAAATGATACTTGAAACAGTTTTTTTTAAAAAATGAAAAACAATGCATTGGAGAGATACTTGATGATGTTCAGAATCATTCATGAACATGGGGCAGATGGAAGGCAGGCCTTGCTGGGCAGTTACTGAAAATGTTAACAAGCAAGCCAGGCAACTTTCTGACATTCCCCAAACTCAGTCCATGCAGTAAAATTATTCCAAATATCTAACCTTGCCAGACAAAGTCCTGTAAGGACTCCTGGAATACCTGTGACCTTTGGGTTTAAAAGTTTGTCGTGTTCCATAATTTTCTTTATTTTTTTTAATATTGATTTTGTTTTTTAAATACATGACAGTGGAATGCATTACAATTTTTATTACGCATATAAAGCACAATTTTTCTTATCTCTGTATATAGAGTGTGTTACACCAATTCATGTCTTCATACATGTACTTTGGATAATGATGTCCATCACATTCCACCATCATTGCTAACCCCCTGCCCCCTCCCTTCTCCTCCTACCCCTCTGCTCCCTACTCCACTATGAATCAGCCTCCTTATATCAAAGAAAACATTTGGCATTTGGTTTTTAGGGATTGGATAACTACACTTAGCACAATCTTCTCTAAAGCCATCCATTTACCTGCAAATGCCATGATTTTATTCTTTTTTATTGCTGAGTAATATTCCATTGTGTATATATGCCACATTTTTTAAATCCATTCATCTACTGAGGGACATCTGGGTTGGTTCCACAGTTTAGCTATTGTGAATTGTGCTGCTATAAATATTGATGTGGCTGTGTCCCTGTTTTATGCTGTTTTTAAGTCCTTTGGGTATAGACCAAGAAGTGGGATAGCTGGGTAAAATGGTGATTCCATTCCCAGATTCCCAAGGATTCTCCATACTGCTTTCCATATTGGCTGCACCAGTTTGCAATCCCACCAGCAGTGTATGAGTGTACCCTTTTCCCCACATCCTCGCCAACACTTATTGTTGTTTGTCTTCATTCCTCTCTTCCTCCTTTCCTTCCTTCCTTCTTTCATTTGTCCCTTCCTTCCTTTCTTTTCTTCTTTTTCTTTCTTTTTGTACCAGGGATTAAACCCAAGGGCACTTAACCACTGGATGAATCACATCCCTAGTCCTTTTTTTAAACAGATATTTTTATTTTATCTTCTTCAGAATTAATTGATTAATTTTGATTAATTATTTAATTAATTATGAAGATCAAAATTATTAATAATAAATTATGGAATGTAATAGAGAGAAAAGAGCATCTTTTCTGCAATTTACATTGAAGGGACGGATTTTTTAAAGTAAGGTTTTTGAGAAGGAAGGTGGGGAGGAAGGAAGGGAGAGTGCCAGGGCACACACCTGTAATCCTAGCAACTCAGGAAGCTGAGGCAGGAGGATCTTGAGTTCAAAGCCAGCCTCAGCACCTTAGTGAGGCCCTAAGCAACTTAGTGAGAACCTGTCTCAAAACAAGAATATCTTTTTTAAAAAAGGTCTAGGGATGTGGTTCAGTGGTTAAGTGCCCCTGGGTTCAATCCCTGGCCCAAAAAGAAAGAAAGGAGAAGAAGGAAAGGAGGGAAGGAAGGAATGATGAACAAAAGAAGGAAGGAAGGAAGGAAGGAAAGAAAGGAGGAAGGAGGGAGGCAAGAAAAGAGGGAGAGAGGAAAACCCTATCCCAACAGCTCTCTACTGAATGCCTAATGCTATGGCCTAGTATCAGTGGACTCTGGAGGCTTATTTAGTAGAACTATTGTACATAACCCCAAACTCTATGGAACTAGGATTTTCAATAAGCCATAATTTTTAAAATAAAAAAAAATTGTATTTATATATTATTTTCTCTAATGCTTTTGGCAGGATAATTTGTGACATGCGTATACATTTATTCCTTTCCTGGATATTCAATTATGGAACTAAAACAATAGGTATAACATCTTGCTTTCCATGTCATAAGAAGGACTAGGTAAAAATGAGATAAATGTGTGTCAACACGTTGAAAGTGCTAAGAAAGCAAAAACAGTAGATCTTTCTTTCTTTCTTTCTTTCTTTCTTTCTTTCTTTTCTTTTCTTTTCTTTTCTTTTCTTTCATTTTTTTAGTTGCCAATGGACCTTTATTTTATTTATGTATTTGTATGTGGTGTTGAGAATCGAATGCAGCACCTTACACATGCTAGGCAAGCATTCTGCCACTGAGCCACAACCCTAGCCTGAGATATTTAATATCATTATTCACTCTGTTCTATTATTGTTTTAATTTATTAGATTTTTAATACTAAAATTGGTCACTTGAGGAAGGAAAAATTTTCTCCAGATTATTTTCATAGGACAATATGTCAATACTGTAATACAAAGTACCAAATATGAAATATAAATACCTGCAATATGAAATATTAAATATACCTATAATATAAAAGCCCTTTTGTTTGTTAATGCACTATTATTCTTCCAGTAGAATTCCCCATGGCTGGCTGGAGTTGTGGCTCAGTGGCAGAGCACTCCTCTAGCATGTGTGAGGCCCTGGGTTCAATCCTCAGCACCACATAAAAATAAATAAATAAAATAAAGCTATTGTACCCAACTACAACTAAAAAATAAATATTAAAAAAAAAAAGAATTCCCCATGGCTTTCTCAGTGTGGCATTAAGATCAGATTAGAGGTGTGAGTAAAATATTATTGCAGTCAATTAAAGTATTAGGCTCCTAGATTGATCAATAATTTTTCCAACAACATGATAGGTCATGATTTTATTTCATTGAAGAAAAATCTGCTAGCTAAGATGAAAAGTCATGTTTATTTTTGTGTCAGGTATTCTATGATTAGTGAATTAAATATTTTCATCAGTTTGGGTGACCTCTTGTTTCTCAGCTGCATATTGACTTTGCCAATTGTGCCTTCCATCCTGAAGGCAGTAAGAGAAACCATATTCCCCTGAACCACCTCTTGCCCTCTGTCTTATCTAACTCAGGAACCCCTCCTTCCAGAGGGTTCTCTTGGACTAGGAATAAACCCAAAGGTCTCCGTTTTGTGAAAAGGTTAAGACAGGTCAAGTATTTTTCAGTATATTTTTTAAAGGCTTGGTTGGGCTAATTTAATTTCTTATGTTCATTAATTCCTCTCCTTCCACCTCCACCCCCTCTGAATAAGCGGCCCTTCACACGAATCCAATTTAGCTTCAATACACCTTATTCACACTGCCTTTTATTGCGAGCCTCATTCCAGCCAGCTGTAAGGTTGCCCGGCTGCCTCAGGTTTCCCGATTTAGCTCTGGAAATGACTTCAGCATGGCAAAAACTTTTCACTGGCCAATTTGGAAAACAGGATTCAATATGTGAAGAAAGCCCAAAATGGCAGCTAAGCATGAGAAAGGATGGAGCATTTGGGTTGGGAGAGATGGGCACAGGGAAGTGCTCCTTTTTTCTCCCCCACTGGCCCTCTCTGCATTCTCTTCAAATCATGTAGGGTGGAGGACAGGTGAAGGGGGAGGGGGACTGAAGCCAAAAATCAGTGTTTAGCCTTGCATTCTTGTCACCCGCCATGGGACCTCTTTTTTTGGCCGGGATTTCATCGCATGACTGATGAAACAGTCAAGACTCACTGTTCTTTGGCTATATACAGCAGTATTTCCTAAGAGAAAAAGAAATTATCATAATTAAATATGAGCATACTTTAATAATAGTACTAGTTATATCTTTACTGGGTTGCTTCTTACAGGATTATAAGGTTTATATTGGATTTGTAATGTGAAAACAAGGGGATAGCATGGAATTCTCCCAGGAAGCTGAAAGGGAAGGAGCTGTAGTGGCCAGGATGAGGCTTAGTGCAGAGGCAAAGTCTCAAGCTCTTATCTAGGACTGGGAAACTGCAGCTGTGAGTGAGAATGCGTAGCTAATCAAAATAGGCCTACGTTGACATAATAACCCTTCTCTTTGACAACACCATCAAGCCTAAAGCCACCCTGCTACATTTGTGTCTGTTATATCCAAAAGTTATATTTTTAAAATATTTTTTAGTTATAGATGGACACAATATATTTATTTTTACTTATTTTTTAATGTGGTGCTGAGGATCAAACCCAGGACCTCACTTTTGCGAGGCAAGCGCTCTACCACTGAGCTACAACCCTAACCCCCAAAGTTATTTTTAAGTGATTCATAAAGGGTGCTAAAAGGTTAATTAAAAGTGGATTTGTTATGGGATTTGGCAAAAAATATGGAAATACAGATTCTGGATTATTAAGACTGATTGTTCTTTGGGTATATACTTCAGTGCTTCTCAAAAGAAAAAAAATTATAATTAAATGTGAGCATACTTCAGTAATAGTACTACTTATATCTTTTCTGGGTTGCTTCTTATAGGATTAGGATTATATTGGATTTGTAATGTAAAAACAAGCAAGTTTATTATTCATAGTTTTTTCTTCAAAGAACAGTAAATTTTGAGTAATTTCAAAAGCCTCCAGAATTTAGTTGTGGACCAAACAATGTACATGTCCAGCAGTATTATTAAGGCTTAAATACTGAATATTGATATTTGATTGAGTTTTCAGAGTTCTTTGGTTGTTCTGGCCATTTCAGCATAGAAGAGGTGGTGGCCTTGTCAAGTAACCCTAAGACACTGGCCCAGGCTCCAGATCCCTATCTACCATCCTAGCCCAGTGATTCTCAAACTTGTAGCATGCATAGGAATGCCCTGAAAGCCTTGTTTAAAACCCAGATTCTGATCCATACCTGCAAGATTTCTTAGTGGGACCCAATAATTTACATTTTTAATAAGTTCCTTGGTAATCCCAATGCTGTGCCCCTTGCTCCCATTTTTGAGAATGACTGTCTTAGCTGTTCACTCTCATTCTGACCTGTAAGAAAGTAAGGAAGCAGAAACCAAGTTTCAAGAATTCACCTCTCTGGCTCAATTAGAGGATTAAATATTTATAGAAAGTTGAGAGTTTCTTTAAAATAACTTGGAAGTTTTCTAATCATTCAAAACTACTACTAATACTTCTCTACATTGGCCTAGTCTTTTCTAGAAGTTCAGGGATTAGGCTGCAAATTTGAATAAGGCCCTTGCTCTAACACAGCCATTCACAGCATCAGTTTATTTCATGTCCCAGCACATGTGGCTCCCCTGCCTTCACTGTTGGAGGTATGCATGATAGCATGGACTTGTTGTAGCACAGTAGGCCAGGTTAGACATGGAGTTATTTCTTAACTCTCTTTGAAGACAGTTCTCTAATGAGGATTTGATTTAGAACAATGGCATTGAGGATGGAAAGAAAAGGACACATGAAAACAACTTGTAGAATTGGAAACCACGTGCTCTGACAAATGCTTGTGCATGGGAGGCAAAGAAAAGGGAGGATCAAAGATGACTTCACATATATGACCAGGAAAGTCAATACCAATGCCATTTTTAAAAAAGTTAGGAGTTGGCTTTGGAAAAGAATGTAAGGTATGGTTTTTTAAATATTAACTCATACATTTGTGGTTGATTGATTTTTCAACCAGGATACCAAGACAAGTCAATGGGGAAAGAACCTCACAGCATATGGAGAAATTAACTCAGAGCGAACTCACAATTAATGATATCCCAGGTACCATCCTTTCTAAAATGTAAAACTATAACACTCTTAGAAGGAAACAAGGGAGAGAGTCTTCCTGACCTTTAAATAGATAAGACCTTCTCATACAGGCAAATACAAGAAAAGAAAAAAAGTAGACATTGTGGATGTCATCGTAGTTAAAAACTGTTGTGCTTAGCTTATAGGAAACTCTCAAGAAAGTGAAAAAACAGGGCGTGGGCTGGGGCTCAGTGGCAGAATACTTGCTTAGCATGTGTGAGGCACTGGGTTTGATCCTTAGCATCGCATACAAAAATAAATGAAATAAAGGCATGCTGTCCATCTGCAACTACAAAAAAAATTTTTTTAATTAAAAAAATGAAAGTGAAAAAACACACTGAAGAAAAGGATAAAATATTTGCAAATCATATCTAATAAGAACTTCTCCACAATATATAAAGAACTCTTATGAATCAATAATAAAAAGGCAAATAATCTAATGAAAAACAGTCAAGGGATTTGAATGGGCATTCCTCCAAAGAAGATATTCAGATAACTAATAAACACGAGAAGAGATTGTGACATCATTAGCCATTAAGGAATTGTGAATCAAAACCACAGTGAAGTACCACTTCATACCCACCAGAATGACACTAAACGTCCATGGGTAATGTAAAATGGCTCACTCACTCTGCAAAACAGTTTGGTAATTTCTCCAAATGTTCAATATAGGTAATACATCTGAGAGAAATAAAAACACATATCCACACAAAAACTTACACAGGAATGTTTATAGTAGCATTATTCACTATAATCAAAGTATGAAACTTTTGATGGAATTATATCTATCAACTGATGAGCGGATAAACATATGTGGTGTAGCCACACAAAGGCATATTACTTAACCATAAAAAGCAAAGTTCTGACAGTGCTGCAATGTAACTGAAAAATATCCTAAGTAAACATCCTAAGAAGAGTGACCCCAAAGTCAATATATTATAGGATTCCATTTATGTGAAATGTCCAATGTGGGGAAATCCAAGTATACAAAAAGTAGATTTCTGTCAGAGGTGAGGGACTGTGAATGGAGAATGACTGCTAATGAGTGTAAAGTTCTTTTTGGATTGATGAAACCTTATATTGTGATGATGATCTTACAACTGTGACTGTTTTAAAATCTGTTGAATTGTATACTTTAAATGGATGAATATTAAGGCATATGAATTTTATATATATATATATATATATAGAGAGAGAGAGAGAGAGAGAGAGATTAATCTTGAGAAGTGAGGAGCCCACATGACGTTAAAGTCAGGTGGGTGTTTGGACTTTGGGAGGCATGTGAAGATGGCTACCTGGAGGCGTGTGTAAGGCCAGGGAAATGAATCAGGTGTCCAGGAAAAGAGAAGGTAATGGGAGAATAGGAAAGTTGTTTGAATGCATAACCTGGGAGCCCAGCTCTATTTTTAAAGGTCAGAAAGAAGTCAGGTGGAGAAGGGTTTAAGATGTAAGGAGGGAACCTTGACCTCAGGGAATGGTGAAAGCAAAGGCAGGCAGATTGACAGGAGAGGCAGCCACCCAGGGAAACACCATGGATGACTGGACAGGCCGTGGAGTGTGATGTTGGGAGGTGGTAATGTTCCAGTTAAGTGCAGGAGAGGTGAAAGCCAGAATCAAAGTTTTAATGAGTGTGTGGGGAATGAGTGAAGGCTTCAGGAAAGTAGCATACAAGTAGTTCTCAAGGAATTTGGGTGGAAAAAGGAAGAAGAAAATGCTGAAGGTTGAAAGAAAGTTTTTTGGTGTTGTTGATAATGTTAATGACCTTGTACAGAAAGGGCAGATCTTAAGATTTAAAGTCAGAGGAAAATTTTTAAAAAAGGTGTTCTCATCTAATAGAGGACAGTTGAGAACAAAAGCAGAACAAAAGAAAACTCAAAACAAAATAAAACTCCAGATGCGGGTATTAGGAACATTTACTATCCTACACCAACTCCAGAGTCCCTTCATCCCATTTTGAAGAGAGGCAAAAAGGAGAGCATAAATTTGGTTTTGTTGTTGTTGTTTTGTTTTGTTTTTGTTTCTCACCTAGTGAAAAACGTACTTGTGTACTTATATTTTGCAAAATGTCCCTAAATTGTGCTCTAGGTAATGCCTGGGATTCTTACTGGTGAGATACCCCATACTACAATGAGCTCAGGGTCTAACACTGTCTCTTACAAGGTTTGGCACAAATTGGTAAACCCCTCCAAGAAGGTGTTCTCATCTCTAAAATATCTACTTACTAGGTTTCTGTTAATGTTCTTTAAAAAGTTTTATTGAACAATATAACTGCCAAATAGTTGCTGGTAAAGAGCAAGACCCTAAAATAGGCTTTCCTGGATCCCACCCAGGGCATGTTGCTTCCCTCTTGAAGCCTCTGTTTTCTCATCTGTGAAATGGGTATGATAAAGATACTTATCCGAGATTAATAAATGGTAAAATGCATTAAGTACATAGCCTGGCACATTGTAAGTTTGCTTAATAATTTAAAGTAGCAACAGCTACTACTTTTGTTAGTACTCAAAGTAAAAATGGTAAGAACAGGAAAAAAAAAGCTGGAGAAATTTTTGCCAGTTGATAATGAGCATTAACCAATGAGCTCCACTGACTGATTCAAAGGAAAGCCCGATGATGCTGTGATAAAGCTTTACCATTTATGAGTCAAATCTCTTCTCTTATTACAATAGCCAAAGAGTATTGACTCTGACATGGAAGACTTAGTCTTTTTCTCCCCTTAGTTGCTGGTGTTGATTAATATAATAAAGTAAATACAGTTTTGTTCTTGTTTTTTAAAAAAAGTATAAATAATTAAAGTGAAATTTAGTAAAATGGTCATGGATCATGGCAAAACTCATGAACTGAGTGAAATGTTGGTAGCAGCAATCCTAATAGTACATTTTCTTGCTTAGGATGCTGTTAATGAAGTAACTGTCTGATTTATAGGCATCTAAAAATGAAATGTCTTAATATAAAACCTCCTTTTGTTCACAAAAACAAGGTCTCTAATTTATGTTTGCCTTTCCATCTCTGATACGTGATGAAGTTATTTGATTTACCACAGAATAAAATCTGTGCCATTTCTGGTCATTATCATTTTTCCATTGATATTTTAGTGCTTGTTACAGTAAAATTCCAACAGAATTACACAGCTGAGAAAGAATGATTTGATAGGTCCTAAAAGTATATACCCTAATGGATTTCTGATGGAGATTGAACTTGATGGCAGTATGCGAAGTTCTTGAAGTTGGAAATTAATGTTATATTTTTAGGGGACATTCTTGGCATTGCTTTTACCTTTTGGGAGGAAGGGAGGAGGAATATCATAACTTTCTTCTTTTCTCAGACAAATGACCAAGTAGGAAATTTTTTATAAATTACAGAAACATTCACTTTGAATAGCATGCTGTGATTCTCAGCTCTGTCACTTGGTTTCAGCCTGCCCATGGCATTTCTGCAGACAGCAGTAATCAGAGCAGTATGGGAACCACTCACAGTCTGTGTCAGTGCAGCCCAGGGTTGAGAGGCCCCTTTGTTTTGGGATGTGAAACAAGAGGAAATGGTAGAAATGGCCTCTCTGTGAGAGGCTGGGTGCAGCGTGGTGCTCCAGGCAGGCCCTGACCATACAGGGACAAGGTGTGCTAGCTCGGCTTTCCAGACCCATAGAGGAGAAATGTTGTATGACAGATATCAGGTAGATAGTAATATACGAAGACAGCAAGGACAAAATTGTGAGGCGGGCGGGGGGGGGGGGTAGTCCAGAGACAAGCCATATGGACTCTGTTTGCCCTTGGAAACTTACGTGGCCTCAGAGGCCAAAGGGCAATCGTGACATTGCCTCTCACTTTCCGTTGTGATCTTTACAAACCAAAGTATTGCATTTTAATGCTGAAAATACCACTTTACCTCATTGCCTTTGTAGTCTCCAACCAATGTCAGTTAGACATATTTCCCCATTTCTCCTACTCTTCTTTGGTATGAGAAGGTGATATAAAGTCTAGATTAAGCACTTCACTTCTTTACTTGGATTTGCAGACACATTAATTTGATATATAGTGAAGATAAACAGCAGAACCAGAGAGTGAGTGGGAGAATACACTTATTCTAAGATAGCTTTTCTTTTTCAACTTCAAAATGAGAAATAATTATATTTATCTCTCTAGCACAGAGATAACTAGGCTGTAAATTAATTTCCATGTAGACTTTTCTAATAAATTATAGAGTTTTACTCTTTTTTTCAGAATCAGAAGTCCAATGTGGCATCTCAGGGTCAAGAGCTCTGAGCCTTCTGACCCTGTTTCTTTACAACAAGGGCTTTATCCCTTCAAATTCATAAATTATTTGAAACATCCTTTTAACTTCTCAGAGGAAAGGTGCTGTATTGCTTAAATAGTTCCTGTTTTATCAGAGTTCTACACTCATTTCTCATTTGTTATCAATGTAGTTTTCTCCTATAGTTAAATCAGGATTTCAAAATTTAACATCGGTAGGGATAGATAAATGATAGAACTCTGTGACTTAAACAGATAAATCTTGAGCCCCTGCCAGTAAATAAATAACTTACTTCTATTTGAGTAATTTAGAAGTGATCAGCTCCAAGGTCCAGCAGCTCAGGGCGCTGTTGCCTAATGCACTTTTTAATGAGTAAATCACTGGTCACTGGTGCACTCATAACTTAACTCTTTTTTTTAATATACTACCCATGGGTTATGCCCCTAAAATGAAAGTGAGGTACCCTCAGGGCCAGAAGGGGACTGGGAACATTTACAAATGAGCATGACACTAATGTGAACCAATGGATTATTTGCATTCCAGTGCTTCAGTTATCACTTAATGGCCGCAGGCTCTGGTGGCAGGCCTGTGGACTGTGTTATGTTAGTCTCAAAAATAAATGTTAATATCTGTGATGTTTTCACATTCCCCACCATATTTGGTAAATCATACTAGTTTATCCCCTTAAGGGCTGCCAGGAGTTTTGTTGGCAAAAAATGCCACTTGGGTAAAGACATAACTGACCCCCAGTCCTATTTGTAGACTTTCCCTGGTTGACACTGCATCACTTCCTCCCCAGAACTCTGGGTTATGTGCTCTTATTAAATGTGATCACTTAAGTCATATATAAATTGCCCTGCTGTATCATAGTTCCCTTTGTTGACCATGCTTTGATCTGAGGGTAATTATCCCAAAGGAAGTTCTCACCTGTGTTAGTTCAATGAATGGTTGTATCTCTCTGCTTCTCATATAGATATTTTATTAGGTGCCTGGTACCAAGTACAGGGAAAAGCAGGAAAATGATTGAGTATCCAAGTTCCTACAAGTAATATTAAGTGTTCTTCTTACATGTAATACAAGTAATAGTATGCATGATCATGGTCTTTTTCTTTAAATTGAGGCATTCTCTCTAATTGTAATTTTGTTAAATCAAAATCTTTGCTACTTGAAAATTCTATGCTAAATATTACTTTAGTGACCATGTTCCGTTCATTAATTCTAAATGAAATGGCCCTAAAACTAGGTAGTAAATGTTGAAATAATTGGAAAATATTGTTTTCATTAAATAAACATAATAATGTATTTGGGTCTTACAAATTTTATTTGGTTAATAATGAAATATAAAACATGTGAATCAACATTTCTTTAAAAAATATTTGATATTTAAATCAACATTAAAATTTAAATGTTGACATTTTAATGATGAAACATTTTTATCACTTGGCTCAGTTTTTAAAATAATTTGTACACATTTAAGTAGGAGGAACAGTATGTTTGGATACCAGAGGAGCTGGCTTGTAATTCCAGATTTGCTCCTTGATATGTGTATGTCTGTGTATAAGTAAGACTCATCTAAATTTTTTCAGTAGGACAGGGTCTTAGAGCAATCAGTTATATACCTGGGAGTTTTTCTAGCTATTCAAGTTCTTTCTATTGTTTGAATGTCTTTAATAAATTTAATTTTTTCTTCTTTATTATCAATTTATACAACCTGTTGAGCAATATATTAAAATTAGATCATTAGACAGTTGTGATTTCCATTTTTAAGCAATTAAGGTCTTAAATATGTATTTATCTTTAATTTCACAAGTTGCACATGTGCACAAAGAGTAACCTTTCCTCTAGATAATGGCTTATATAGTTACTGCCAGCATAGCTATTTAGTAAGTCTTTGAGAAACCAGCCTAACTTATATATATTTTTTTCTAATCCTCACAACAATCCCTTATGATCTATCTTAGTAGTTCTGTTTTACAAATGGAAAAATATTGAAACTAAGCCCCAAAGATATAAAGATGGGGATGGGGGGAGTGGATTCTGACCTGAATAACTCATGATTTTTCTATTATATCATGTTTTACCTTATCCTCATGAATGCATTCGTGAATATCATCAGAAAATGACTTCAGGAGAATGATAAAGAATTTTAAGATCCTATGTATAGCTATGTTAGTGCTTATTAAATAATCAGCAGCAAGAACTGTTGGGATTTTCCCGATTACTGACTTTCTGCTAGGTATTACTAACAGTCTTAAATTTCTTAAGAATTAATCTTTTAGTTCTTTTCCCCTCCTAAGTCCTTAGGTAGAGTCCTTCATTCTGTTATTGCTCTCTCCTGTTTTTAATTGATCCTATGTCATGATCATTTTGTTTGAAAAATACATATCTTTGACTTATCATCCTACCTGAAAGTATCTCTCATTACACTTAGGCATATTCCTCATACACACAATAAAACTGTGAACGATTTAAGTTATAACCAATATTTTTATTTCTCAGCAATTTTATATGTATATCTTCATCTTAAAAAGCCAGTTAAATGGCTCCTTTATCCTATACCAAGAATACTATGCATGATTTTTTTCTTTGTTCAGTTCTAGCAGACCAAAAGCTGTAAAGAATTCTCAGACTCCTGCTGCCTGCTCAAAATGCTTAACTTAGACAGCATAAACTGTATGTTCCAGTTTGAAAATGCCACACCATGTTTTAAAACCAATGCTTTCCTTGGTTGACTTAGAAAAGGAGTTCTAAAAATAAAATACTCACCATAAATAAACCTACTTATATATGTATTCAAAAATAATCATTTTGATTATCTTTTGTGGACAAAGGTTCCTTGGCATGGGACCTTGTCTGGGAAGAAACTCTACTAACTTTTACTGTGGCTTGCAGGACTTTAGCTTGCACGGCTGCTGTGGTTCTGGAAGGTTTTTTTCTCCCTCCTTCTACTGGTAATTCTTACCAGATCTTTTGCTGACTGTTGGTCGACCTGCCAGATCTTGAGTGATGTCTTTTGCTTCATCCTGCTGTGCATCTTGCAGGAAAGCAGATGCTCTTGATCATTTGAGTAATCTGAATCCTGTTATTTCCAGTAAACTCAGTAGGATTTCTGGGATGAGAGTTGGAGCAGTCCTGCTGAAAAACTGGGATGAGAGATGAGAGGTTTGCTAAAAAGCAGAACAGGCATCGTGGTAGTTGAATTTGTCTTATTTACTTAGTTCTTATTTTAATCACATTTTTGTAGTTTTACTAGAGCAACTTATGTCTTCAGATTCAGTTCTTTAGACTACATCACTATTGTCCTTGCGAGGCTACGTGGCAGAGATGTAGGATGATGTCCCTTATCTAGGCAGTTGTTCGAAGTTGCTTTACTTAGATCTATATTCAGCCTTCTTTTTTCCTAGAAAGTAACTCATTTTATGTGTCAATTAAATAAATAAATATAAGGAAGATAATTAGAGTATAGGAAGGGGATCAGGAGGAGGGATTAGGGGAGGAGAGGAGCTAATACTGGGGATGAAATAGAGAAAACTATATTACATTCATTTATGAGTATGTCAGAATGAACCTCACTATTATGTATAATAACTGTAGTGAACTTAAAATTAAAAAGTAAGTCATTTTAATTTTCAATCTCTCTCTTTTAATCTCATTTGTTTTGGTCCCCTATGTTCATTTTCAAGACAAGGTCTTGGCTACAAATAGGTTAAAATACAGCATGGAATATTACAATTTCTTTATTTCATCTGCTTATTCATTTCTTACATGTTCTGGGTGAACCTCCCAAGTTGGTTGTGATACAGATTCTATTTCTGCTGGAAGAGGCAGCTTTTCTATTTGGCCTTTTTAATTTCTTTATGTTTCCACTTTCCTCCTGCCTGATTTTAAAATTAATAGTTAATTTGATCAGAACAGAAAAATGTCCATTTATAAAATTTCTCCTTTTCTGTGTTTGAAATATACTTCAGTGATGTTTTTACTCTTGGTGGAATCTAACATTCAAGTTATCAGAATGTTCTTTTTTTTCTTTTTCTTTGTTTTCTACTTCCATATATCATAAAAAATCCATGTCCTTCTTTCTAGTTTAACTATTCTAGTAAGTACCTGTCTCTATCTAATAATGATCCATATTTATTCTTTTACTTCAATGTTCATCTGGGTAAAGATGAGTGGGCAGGATCTGAGATTTCCAACTAGATACCAGACATTGCTTCTGAAGATTTTTGAAGTATCTTAATGATGTTTCATTGCAATTGGAAGAATTCTGAGATCAACTATATTGACTTCTGTTTTGTGTTGAAAGATACCATGTAAGTGCACACTTTATGGTTACCCTAGCAGCTGTGTGAATGCTAACCAAAACAGCTAGGATCCAGACCAGTACACTTTAGTTGGTAAAGCAAGAAGACTAAGCAATATTGGGTAAAATAAAAATAGTTAAACCCCCAACTTTGCCCCGTTATGTTTTTAAAATTTCTGTAACAGTCAACTTTCCCTATCCCTCCTTTTCGTTCCCATGCTCTGCCTTTTACTTCTGTAATATAAACTATTTAGGAATATGCACCATCACTTGTCATTCACCTTTTTCCATGTGTCAACTCAATTATATGTTGAAAAATAAAATCAATCCAGTAGTCTCCCTTGTGTTTACCAAGTTATTTCCACATCTCATATGGTATCAGAATTCAGAAGCGTTGTCATCCTAGAAAGTGCCTGCAGTACCGTTCCGCCATTCAGAACGCTCTCCGAGGGCTCTTGCATGGTATCTAGATCAGATCTCATTCCTTGAGGATCATTTGTAGACATGTTTTAGAAATACAACAGATTGCTGAATTGAAAACCGAAGCCACCTGTTGTGTGGTTGATCTGGTAAGAGTCAGGGAATCAGTACGTTAGCATATTTATCAAAAGGTAGTAGAAATTTTGGTAGTTAAACATAGAGAAGTAAAAATGAGAACAAATCTATAGTGAAAGAATTTCTCTATAATAGCTCAATATTTAAAAAAGAAAAAACTATAGTAACATGTTGGGAAATAAGAATAAATTTGTCTTCAAAATATTTAGTTTTTATATAGCATAAAAATGCCTGTGTTTGCTATATTGACTGTGGAATCTCTTGAAGTTTACTAATTGAATCGGTTTCCTTAGCAGGCCAGTGTCCAGCATATCCACAGTTTACATTTCAAAGGTTTCTGAGAATTCTGAGAAATTCCACCAGCCTTCTTGGTTTAGTGTTTTGTCTTATAGTCAAGAAGTTCTGTCCCTTATATCTAAATATATTTTTAATATTTTGTACCCAAATCCTGCTTAAATAGAAAATAGACAATAATTTGTTTTCTGTGTCCAAGTGAAACTTTAGAAAGGATCCTTGAATTCTTTTTTTTTTCTATTCTTCATTGAAGACTTTTTATAAAAATCATTCATTTAGCAAATATTTCTTAAATACAGAATTACTGAGACTTGATTGTTTTCCCCTGGTGAATGAACGACAAAACAACTAACACGTCACAGATTCTCTTACCCCACAGAGCCCATGGTCTAACTGTGTAGCATGCTCACTGAAACCAGCCATGATAAATGCTGGTGAGCCTGGTGATAGCTCATGGACCAGGTGTATTTAGAAAAAGTCAGGGCTATCCAGGTGTGGTGGCTCACACCTACAATCCTAGCAGCTCAGCAGGCTGAGTCAGGAGGATCCAGAGTTCAAAGCCAACCTCAGCAACTTGGGGAGGCCCTAAGTAACTTAGGGAGACCCTGTCTGTAAAATTAGACTGGTGATGTGGCATGATGGTTAAGTGCCCCTGAGTTTAATCCCCAGTCCCCCCCCCCAAAAAAAAAAAGAATGAAAGAAAGTTTAAGCCGGAGTTGTTTCAACCCTACTTTCTATCATTTTCTCTCTGGAGTATATATCCACCAGGGGAAAACTTCACCTTTTTAAAGTCTTTCAAAATTGATTCTTAAGTACTACTTTTTATATATCTAACCATTTATCTGGTTCTTCACTGAATTCTGAAATACATGCTATTTGTTTATACATGCTATTTGTTTATACTTTTTATTTCAAGGGATTAAATAATATCTGTTAAGAGCATTTGGAGTTTGCATCTCATACTTCTTTTTTCATACAAGCGGAGACCCCTGTGGCCAGCAAGAATATTAGAACCTAGCTCCACAGGAATAAACACCACATGCCTGTATTCTGTGCTCTTCAGGGCACCTCTGTAGAGCCAAGAATTCCCTCGTGGCTGCCAGTTCTCTTTCTGAGGGTTAACACATCACATAATCCCTGAGAACACCCAGGATTGTAAAAATGGAAGGATGTCCCTGAGGAATAAATTAACATAGGTTGTTTGCCTAGCTAGTTTAGGACTTTTCAGAGATGACATTTCTGCAAATAGTTATGTGTCACAGCTACCAGGAACAAGAATGTAGCCTGCCACATGAACAGGAGAACCAAAGGACAGATAGGTGTGGCTGACCTCTAAATGGTAAAGGTTTGCTCCAAATAGCAAAAGCATTTTGCTTGAAGATTTTACAGTTTATTTAATTTTACCCCCAAATGAAGCATCCCTCAAGAAATGTGAAATTTTCCTAAACCCCACACCTAAGATATACATGATAAAGATCTTTCATGCCAGGTGGCCCACCAAACAGTGTACCTGCCAACATTTTTAATCTTTAAATCAATCTCAGCATATTACAAATGACTTATACTGGATGTGTCCTCATTTTGGTGCTTTTCTCCCCTCCAAAGTGCACTTTATATAAAGAGCATTCAGGGCCTAAGGAGGAAAACAGGAGACTTGAAAGAAGTAGATGCACCTTCATTCCTTCAGCTTCTTTGACCTTTTTATATTTTCCATCAGTTGTTCTGCTTAACATCTGAGAATCTACAGTAACTGAGACCACATTTCTGTGGCTCTGACTGTGAGACTTAGGAGAAGTTCTGTGAATTCAGTCCTTCTCCACGGGCAGAGTTGATGGTCAACCCCAGCAGGGTGACTCCCGGGAAGGACACTGAAGGGAAAGGAAAGCCACCCTGTGTTTACTGGCATGTCAGAAGCCCAGGGTAGAGTCAAGTTTCTTCTGTGACTCTGAATAGGACCACAGTTCTGAAACAGCAGAAGCAGAACGTTTTCATTGGGCATTTTAGCCATGACTGCTCCGTGGCCCACCTTTTTTTCACAATCATTTTCTCATGGTTTTCCCATTGTGGGAACAGGTGGAGGATAATCAGAGAATCTCTTTACATAAGATATAAGACAATCAATTTATCTTCTTTTATCTAGAAATTAAAAAAAAGAAGGAAAACATTTGATTTTGTAGCATATTCCACATAGAAGTTTGTTGAACAAACCAAAGTGTCCATAGTAATACCTAACATTTATATTATGTGACAGCATTTCCAGAAAGCTTCCCTGGGCATAACCTATTTCTTTGAGTCCTCACAATAGCATTACTTAGTATTATGAGCTACATTGTAAATGAGGGAGAGAAATCTCACAGCAGCTCAGGAGTTGTTGGCCCCAGGCATGAATCTGGGTCTTCTACTCCAGGCTCCTCTGCTTTCTGCCATGGAACACCATGGCCTCCCAACAACCTGGGCACAGGTTTATTCCTTTAACAAACCACCACATTTATTTTCAAAGACTGGTTATCACTTCAAATCAATTACATCCTTAGGTTAAAAGAATGTATAGCTCGATGAATGGCCTCTTTTATGTTTCACTTGAAACACCTCTCCTTTCTCATCACCTTCAGCCTTTGAACATAACAGATGGTACAATTGGAAAGTGTCTTTAGCCTTGCTAACATAGCAAACTTTTTTTAGTCAAAACGAAGATACAGTAGAAGACTGCATAAAGACATTTATGTTCACATTATTTAAAATACCATTAATAATATACTATTCTTATTTTGAGCAAATTTTACTTTGGCATACTATTTGAAAAGAAGAAATTGTGGAAACTTTTGGCAATATTTTGAGGAAAAACAACATTGACAGCATCTTGAGACATAACAGTGACTTTAAGAATGAAGATGACACTACAACCTGACAGTTTCTTAAGGTTTTGTATCTGCGTCTGAGATTCTAGTGTTTAAAGGTTTTGAGACATTAATAGAATGCTGAGTTTTATTGTGCTCATGTGCTAATTAAGCAACTAATTTTTTTCATAATGTGTCTTGTGGCATTTATATACTTTTAAAAAAATCTTTTTAATTCTAACAAAGATTGCTGCATATCATTCCATCTTTCTGTGTGTAGATTTGTGTGTATGTAAATAGCAAAAAGACTGGAATATAAAATAGATTAATCAAGTGTTCAAATACGTTTTGTAAAGTTGAGTCATAAATGTCGAACTTGATTTTTCTATTAAGTAAATTTAGATATGTTAACTTAAAAGCTTCTTTGAATAGACCTTTGTTAGATATAGTTTTCTTTCTGTTGAGTTTTGTTGTGGTTTTTTGCGGTACTGGAATTGAACCCAAGACCTTGCTGCATATTAAGCAAGAGCTCCCCCACTGAGCTGCACCCTCAGCCTGAGTATCCTTTTAATTTTGAATTTTATATGCCCCATTATAGGAAACCTCAAATATAATTTAGTCCTATGTTCTCCAAATGAGAAGAAATAAAAAACATTCTAGGGCAACTGGATATTTAAATATTAAGGAATGTGGATAGAGTGATAAAATGATTATAAATGTTTAATTTACTAAATTAGTTACACATATATATTTTAAATAACATTAAAATAGTTCCAAATATTGGTTTTTATTAACTCACATTTTATCAAACAATTTTATTCAGTACCCTCCAACATATCTTGGACATCAGTATCTCCATTACAAGAGGTATTTTTTAATATTTTATTTTTTAGTTATAGTTAGACACAATACCCTTATTTTATTTATTTATTTTTATGTGGTGCTGAGGTTCCAACCTAGGGTCCCGCACATGCTAGGTGAGCGCTTTACCACTGAGCCACAACCCCAGCCCAAGTAATACTTTTTTGAATTGTTTTCCAGAACCCATATTCAGGCAGGACTTTTGAATTCATTGCTGGTGTTGCCATAGGAGTCTGTCCAATTTCATGAGTCTTCAGTGTGTAACTTGACATCTCTGGTTTCATTCATCATATGGTGTGTTTGTGTGTGTTTGTGTGCATGTGCATGAGTGCGTGTACAATGTGGTGCTGAGGATGGAACCCAGACCCTCATGCATGCTGAGTAAGTGCTCTACCACTGAGCTATATCCCAGTCCCATCTTATAGACATGTATGGCCATGGTCCCCCTAGCCGTATTATTTCCAGCAAATTTTCTCATGTGACCCAGGAAGTGTGGAAACTAGGATGGACTGATGATATTTCAAACTAATATGTCCTCCCTCCACCACTCCAATACTGTGTGTGGTTATTCAAAATAATATAATTGAGAGACTGCCCTATTATACATGGGATTCTGTGAGTACTTGAGGGGACCCTTTTTTACTATAAAGAGACTTGAAGGTTTAAACCACAACTTAAAAGAGACATCCAGCTCTCCTTTGTTCTTTCTGTATCCCTGGCCAATTTACATATTTCTTTGTTAAGCTTTTCCATATCATCAAAATAAACTTGGAATTCTATCAAACCAAGGTGAAAAACTAAAACTGGAAATGGGCAAACTATGTTGTTTGTGTTTATTAATATGTCAAAATGAACCCCACTGTGGGAGACCAACCTTGCACGTGACTGAGTCACACTCCCTGGCTGGGTGCTGAGGTGCTCAGTTACAGAAATGTGGCAGAGCTTTCCCCACCCTTCTTGGGTTCGAGGGATGGCGTCTCATGCATGGGTGTGTCTTGCTACAGCCCCATGGGTGTAGCTATCCTTACCTGTTCCTTTGTAATATAACCCCTTTCCCTGTTTAGGATAGAATCTTCCATGGAAGAGCCTTGTGTGTATCCCTTCTCTTACTGTGCCCTTGGGTGTGGCCTACCCAGGTGTCGCCTACCCAGGTGTCAGTCAGCCTGCTGACAGTGGACACCATGAAGCTAGACTCAGCCCCCTGAAACCTGATCCCTTGCCTCATTTGAATAGCTTCTCCTCAATAAAAGGGGTCAGCACGTGCTCTTGCTCTCTCTCTTCCTGTGGACCCTTAAGGTCAGAGGAGTCGTCACAGTGACCCCAAAGAAAAAGGTATTTGTGTCTCTTGTGTGGTTATTTTGCACAGCCCAGTCAGCCCAGTTTTCCTGGAGTGACCCCTGAGCCTTTTAGTCACATACAGAAACCCAGCACCCCACTACTATGTATAGCTATAATGCACAATAAATAAAAGTTCCAAAAATTAACTCAGAAAAAAATCCCTAAAACTAGAGTATTGTAGCTAAAATAACTAATACATAAAAGTTTTATGAAAGTATGAACTCAGAACAACAACGACAACAGAAAGCTAAAAACTAAAATTAGAATCAAGAACAGGGTGGCTTCTAGAAGCACTGGTTGGGTCTGGTGGTAGACATCTGAGCTCACTATCTCAGGGTGGCCAGCATCCCTTCCTCCTGTCTGTCCTTCTGCCTCCTTGAGCAGTTAATACAGCATAGCTCTAACAACATCTATGACTGTTGGGGGATTCAAAAGTACAGTCCATTGATTGTGTCATATGAATAAAGCAAGTATATGGTCTAAGAGGCTTTAATGAGTTCCAGGGGTTGCTGGAACTTTGGGAAAGGTTGACACTTGTCTTTTCTCAGTAAATCATGGCCCCATCCAAACAAGGTAGGGTGTTGTGTTTTCCTGCTGTCACCAGCTTCTATCGATTAAGCTTGTCTTTCACTAGGCAGGCCTTACTGAGGTACTTGAAACCACAGATAAAGAGGCATGACCTTTACCACTAAAGTAATTATATTGCTCTAGTGTTTGTATCTCCTGTTTTTCATATAAAAGACATCTCCAATCTTCTGTGTCTCAATCCTTCTCTCTTGGCACTATCTTCTTTAGTGCTGCCTGAATACTAAAGGCAATGAAAAAGTTTCTAATTGTGTCAGATGGGATTTTGTTTCTCAGTGTCTAAGCTTGTTGTGTGCACTGTTTCCAGGGAAAAAGTGGCCCATTTAGGCTTCCCTGTGGGAAGTTGTTGCTCAGAATTCCATTTCTTTATTGAGCACTTTAGTTGTGGCATTGCACTCTTCTTCCAAAGGTGGGGCAACAAGCTTGGCAATGGAATGAAGGATGTGGATGTGGATCCAGCCCAAGTGAGAATTTTCTTAGGGAAAGTCCACTGCAGAAGTCCCAGTGACATGCACAGTTGGTGTTGCAATGCATAATCATAACCCATAGGCCTTCCGCAGATAATGCTTTTCATCTTCAAAGCATCTTCCTTACATTTAGTAGTTGATTCTCTGACACTTCTGTGTGGTAGATTTTTATTAATTTCACATTGCCCATAACACTGAGACAAGTTGGAAGAGGGGACTCCACAATGTCTTGGTGTCACTGTCTTTCCTCTCCCTGAACTCACGTGGGCTCACAAAAGGGGGGATATCAGCAGTTCCCAAAAACCTGTGTGATGCAAGAATCTCATGCCACTTGTTGATCTAGAAAATACACTGCCTCCTGGTCCTACAGTTCAGCGGCTTACAGCAGCCAAGCACAGACCGAAAACACGTAAACAGCTGTTGGGGGCTGGGGGCAGGCGAGTGTAACAGAATAGGCTGCCAAATTCCTGACTGCCATATGTGCTGTGTAATGCTTGTCATCTCAAGTGAGTCATTAAAAGGTTTCCCCTTAATGGGGCTTTGAAGTGCTGGGACAGCTTGAGCGCATCTATAAATTGCCACAAACAGCCCTCTGACTGAGTTAGCTAATTGCTTGCTCTTTGACTTATTAGGATCAACTGAGTTAAATAATTTGTCACATGTGTGGCTCGTAATAAATAATGTGACTAGCCAGTTTGCAAGCTGTTTCAGTGATATATTGTACCCTTTTTGGATGTTGTCACATGTAGCTAGCAAATGTGGGCTATTTTATCCACAGGACTATCATATCCCCACAAAAAGACTAAGTTCTGACAGCAATTGTTAAAAGGAGTCTGGTTACAAACAAATGTGTTCATTTCTTCAACCTTTCCATAAAGCATTAATCATCATTTTTCTTGGATATTAAGCACATATATCACACATCATGTAAGTCATGCATAAAAGAATGTAAATAATAAGTATTGAATTATTATAGTTAATGTGGACTGAATTATTACTGTTAAAATATTATCTAGTCCCTTTGTGAAAATAAGCCATCCCCATCATCCAGCCTGGTGAATGTCCATAGGTCAGCTTAGCTCTGCATTCATGCCAGCATTCATGCCGTAGGCCATGCAAGGGCATCACTGTCTACTGGTTAAAGACAGAGGCTGATAACTGGGCAAGATTAATTTGAAGAGGGGATTTGGGAAGATAATCGTCCAGTCCTAGGGGAAAGAAGATGCTTTGCTGGTTAGCAGTTAGAAATAAATACTTCATTTGTCTAATAAATAACCTGATGCCCAAAGGTGCTAACAGCATCACAGAGAAAGAGGATAGTGCTGGCACATCTGTGTTGACTGATGTATTTGTCCCCATTTAGGGAAAAAACAAAACAAAACAAAACAAAAAACAGAAAAGAGAGAAAGAATGGGCACATAGTTTGCCATATTCTTAATCTGGACTATGTTCTTGTAGAAAGTATTATGTGACTAATAAGAAAAGAATTGAGCTGTTTGTAACTGTTTTTAAAAGTCATTACAAGAATACATCATGATTGGCTTTCCTCATTATTAGCAACAGCAGTACAGAACAGCATTTTTATTGTATTTAGCATGGAACAAATATGTCTAAAATAAGGATCATTGTGCTTTTGGTTCCCCCCCCCCCTGTAAAATTGATATATGAATCCTTTTACAAATTTTATGAAGAAGTAAATTCTGTAACAAAGAAGGATAGGACTAGTCCAGTTTACTAAAAGTTTCTTTCAGCTTTTCATTTCAGGGAATGTCGTTTATAATTATTTATTTGGCTGTGTTCCCCAAAGTACTCAATTGAAATAATAGCCTCCACTAATACTTTTTAATGGCATTTTTGAAAATTAAAATATTGCATTCTCTGTACATGTCACTTTGAAATTACAGTTCTCTTGCTATTTTCTCTAATGACCTATTCTTTTTCTCCCTTTGAATATATTTACTTAGGGTTTTAATATATCTCTATGCTTGCACATTATCACTGAGACAACAGGCAATAAAAATGCCAGAAAGTCTCAAACAGTGAGGCCCAGAAGTCACAAACAGGTCCCAGCTGGAGGGTCCCCGAGCTTGTCTACTCCCCCACCTCTGCTTTCTTTGCCAGCCCTCTGGTGACCCAGGGTACTTTCTAACTCTCCTTGTGGATGTTCGCTGGTAGGTAAAAATAATTTAGGTGTATGGGGGGAGGGTATGGATGGGTATATTCCATTTGGAAAGGAGAAGCATTTACTCTCTAATTAAGGAAGCCACCCAAACCCCAAATTGTTACATATGCAAAATAGGAAATGTCTTCAGTAGACCCAGATATTTGTCCAGCATATGGGACAGGTGACATTGTTAGTTCCCTGGGCTCTACTCATGCTTGTTTTTGCTTTTGGGGTTTTCTTGGTGGTGGACAAATGTACATTTCTGCCTTCTCTGAGATGGATGTAAAAAAAATAAAGCTCTGTTCTCTTACTTTGGATTAATTTCATTAATAGTATGTGTTTTGCATTTGTTTTAAATATTATTCCTAAATGACTTAAGTGTAATGGGTGTATCTTGGGTGTAACCAAAATAATTATCTATTAAAAGGAGTGTGTGTAAGGAAGAGTATATTTGAAGATAGGTATCTCAAGGTATCTGGCACTGAACCACTTCCTTTCCTTAAAAGACAAATATGCTGACTATACTCATAAAACCAACCTGAGGCTTCCTTAATCACAAGCAAAGAGCCGTGTTGATGATGATGATGATGATGATGATGATGATGATGATGATTCGGCTTGGAATGTTTTGCAACTGTACATGTATCTGGCTTTGGGGGGAGATTGAGATTGTAGATCAAATTGTGCAGGTATGTGTTTTTTTTTTTTTTTTTTTAAAGAGAGAGAGAGAGAGAATTTTTTAATATTTATTTTTTAATTTTCGGCGGGCACAACATCTTTGTATGTGGTGCTGAGGATCGAACCCGGGCCGCACGCATGCCAGGCGAGCGCGCTGCCGCTTGAGCCACATCCCCAGCCCCGCAGGTATGTGTTTTGCTTCTAAGGGTTCAGTATATAATCCTTGCTAAAAGTTCAAGCACACATCCTTAGTTCTTCTCATGGAATGGAAGCTGTATACTAGCTTTCTGATTCCCTGTCTATTGACATAGCAGTGACGACTGCAAAAGTGCACTTCTCTATACAAACCTGCCATACTAATCACAGGGATGTCATCTAGCACTGAGGAGCAAAGAGGGATAGAAAGAAACAAGCATGGATTTCACTGCTTATTGCTGAAGAAAACTACAATAAAGTGACCACTGAATTAAAACAAAGATGAACATCTTACAACTAAAGTACCAAACATGGCATCCCGGCAGAATCACAGCCATCTGGCTGTTGGTCATGGTCTTGTTCTCTCTTCTACCCTGAAAAGGAGGCACCAGGTGTGACCTGTGAGAGCAGCCACCACTTCTTGGGGGAGGCGGCACCAGGCACAGCTGGGCATGGCCAGAGTGCCACAGTCCTTGACCACCGTATGGTGGAAGGACCCTCTTTAGGACACACACCTGCTCCTGTACCAGCGGGTCTCCCTTTGCTTATGACAGCAGCACATACAGGGAGCAGTGGGGGCAGAGCACCCCCTGTCCTTCTTGGATCCCCCACAGAATATGAGAGAGGCTATCACCTATTGTGAGTTCCTTTCCTGTAGTGTGGTCCCTAAGATTGTATTATGTACTGTTTGTTTTTCTGCAGATTTTCAGTCTTTTAAAAATTAATATCAAAGGTTGATTTCTATATAATCTCTCCTGCTACCTTCCTGCTTTCCTTCCCTGTTGGTCACAAGTTGTTCATCATCCCTAACCATGGCTGTTACTGCCTTACATCTAAGGGCAGTGGCACTCACATAGATGGGTAATTCTCAATAGCAAGCACTTGCCAAAGAGCAAGATCTAATAGTCCTTCAGCTTGTGCCAAAAGTAAGTCTGAAGTCATTGCTCCTAGAATACCACCATGCCAGACTCTGCTTTCTAAAACTTGATTCTGTCAGATTTCCAAGGAGAAACTTACCTGAACCATGAAAGCATCAGCCCCTGCTCTTAGAAGTTCCCAGAATATAGTTTATGCCTTTGCCTTTTATTTAGGGATGCTATTTTTTTTACATTATAACCATTTTATTTTTTTATTTTTTTTATTGGTTGTTCAAAACATTACAGAGCTCTTGACATATCATATTTCATACATTAGATTCAAGTGGGTTATGAACTCCCATTTTTACCCCAAATACAGATTGCAGAATCACATTGGTTACAATCCACATTTTTACATAATGCCATATTAGTAATTGCTGTATTCTGCTACCTTTCCTATCCTCTACTATCCCCCCTCCCCTCCCCTCCCATCTTCTCTCTCTACCCCATCTACTGTAATTCATTTCTCTCCTTGTTTTAGGGATGCTATTTTGAAAACAAAAATAAAACAGATAACAAAAGATCAATTTAGAATCTAGGAGCATATCTTTGGAAACCTTTCCAATCAGTGTCCAAGGTGAAAATCCACAGACAGAATCATGCCAGAGGAAAGCATTCCTGAATAACCAGTATTTTCCTTTTGTCCAAGCTATGTGAATTGCTTAATCTAGCAGGGCTTCCTTCTTGCTTTGGTTGCCTCATCTTCTTACAGACTAAGAGAGAAGCACAGTGCTCGAAAGCCTTAACCATCTTAATCAAAGCCCTGATATATTTTCCTTTAGGCTTCAAATGTGGTTTCAGATCCCTGTTTTAATATTTCCTTTGCACTTTAGCATTTCAGTTACAGCTAAATTGCATTATAAGAGATGTTAAATCATTTTAAAATGAATATAAATATAAGGTATGAGTAATTAATTTAAAATGAATAGTTTAATCTTAAAATATGCAAATACAAGCAACTCCTGATTTTAAATAACATATAAACTTTGCTTTTTAAGATTCTGAGTGACCAAACTGTTTCACCTTGATATTCAGCCTCTGAACTCACAATCATACATGATATATTTTGCATATTCTAGTGCTAGTAAGCATTTATTTGCAACCTTTATAGCACAATATACTGGAAAGAATCCTGAACTCAAATTCAGAGATTTGGGAACAGATCCCTACTCTGCCACTTTAGGGACTTCTGAGACAAAATTCTCATCTGAAAATTCTTAAAGAATCTTAAAGATTATTAAATGAAATAAGGAATGTAGAAATGCTACATTAGTGCTCTTCAACAATAATAGTTTGAATGTCTATCTTTTTGGGGCTCTTTGGAGAAAATCTTGTGATGGAGTGTATTCAGTTTATCAAACTGGGTGCATTGAACACTGCTGTCTTTCTTGGGTCATCCATTATAGTCACCCCATGTCTACTTCATCACTGTGGGTAAACATTTCCCAGGCTACCTGATTCATTCAGAATAGACTGGTGACTGAACTTAGTCCCTAAACACCTACAGATGGCAGAACAGCTGTTGAGAGGGAAGGGTGATAGGATTTTCCCTTCCTTGGGTGGAAATCCCCCATCCAAAGACACAAGGCACTTCTTAGATAGCAGGTAGTATGTATCTAGCACTCCTAAAAATTCTACCTTCGTTATCAGTATTCTTGAGTGTGTTTTCTTCATAATTTCATTTTTCAGCCATGTTTTTCCAGGCTTTTGATTTGCTGAACTATTTTTATTAATCATCCTACCCATGCTTATGAATAACTCAAGATAACTCAAGAAATAGAGGGAAATTTGCCCTCTTCTCCTGATTCTCCAAGACATGTTACCACTTATTCTGGGAGTCCCCGTAGAGGGACCATCTCATGCAGAGTTTGGAAGACTTCCAAGTTCCAGCTCTTGGCAGGGTGTATATCAGTAACTTGGTGGGTGTTAGGATGTAAAGTGTTTGGGTGGTCTCTGCCCACAACCTGGTAAAATTCAGATGAACGGTTCTAGATTTGTCTATTTTTGCCGGCAGACTATCAAATTTGTCAGATATAATCATATTGGTACTTTTTAAAATCCATGCTGTGAAAGTACCCTATGAAAGTATTATAAAATGTGTTTTAGTTAACATTTCTAGGGACAAAAGCCCTTTGTATAGAAAACATTTGCAAATTAGTTGCAGGACTCATTTTTATCACTTTTTAAAGAAATCCTTATTTGACCCAATTAGCATGTCCTTTAAGAAAATTGTAGACATTTGCAACTTTAAACATTGTTACAGTTTTCAACCATTTCAAGTTGTATCTATTATTCACTAGGATTAATATCAAAAAGGAACACAAAGAATCTCTGAGTTCTTGAAAGAAAATTGGGAAATGTGGCTCAATATATACTTGAATTTGTCAGAAGCATTCTTTTTTTCCTAATAAACTGAAAGACAACACTGATTCTTCTAACTTTTGTTGTCATAGATTTAAAAAGTAAATAAAACTACCAATATATTATAAACTAAGACATATATTTATGTTACTCAATAAGCATGATGTGTATTGGGTGATTTTCCTTCCCAGAGAGAACAAGAGCAAGTCACACTCTGTGCTTTAGCTGCCCATAATAATTTGGGGTGCTCTTGGTGCATTGTGGTGAGTATCCCCCCCTCCCCCGGCCCCCAGTCAGCAGCCTCTGCTCACTAAGCAGGCTTCCTATGTGTTCTGCGATGCTACTGCTATATCTGGGTCCTGACCTCTTATACAAACATTTCATTGCATTATCTTTTCAAAAATTACAATAAAAGCTACAGATTATAATTACTACTTTTTTTCAAGGCTCAAGTATTTTCTTTGTCCTGGTTTTAGCAGGCGTAATTATTGAACTTCAGCAAGCAATTCAGAGTGACCTCCTGAACTGACTGCTAGTCAGGAGCAAACTGAGACCTTCACCTTTCTTTATAGCAAACCAAACGATTAGCAGCAGAGTTAGCTCATACTACTAACTACCTGCTTTCCGTATGGCACTCAGTAGCTCCAGCCACTTAACATTTTTAAGCCTTTTTCTCCCTCCGTAATGTAAACTCTGTGAAGCTCAGACCTTTTAAAAGCATATACTCTTCACTAAGTAAGCCTGATACAATAAAATCTTTGTTCTCTGCAGCATTGCAGATTCATATATGTATATACACACATGCACTGTCTAATATTTATCTGGTCTGGAATAAGCATTAATCTTTAATTACTATATAAACATTTTAAACAGGTGTGGAATAACTGCAGTCTCAAAAATGCAGTGTTTATCTCCTCACTGCCTGATGGCATCGGCCCGTTGCCTGACAGCTTTCACCTCCCTGTGCTGGAGGTGGAAACTGAGAGTAAAGGGCAAAGAAATGCCCCAAATCCCACATGAATCAGAAATTTCCAGTTATAAATTATGCACCACCATAACATCCTTTACCACAGTTTGCTAGCCAGGAATTGAGTTTGGGGTAGTTTATAGCAGAAAAATGTGTTTTTCTGTCATGGTGGGGGTATCGAGGGGGTAAGGGTTGTGTATATATCTATGCATTTTTTTTCGTTCCTGTGGATTGTACACTCTTAGCCGCCTTTCTCGGGGCTGTGCATGAAGCCTGTGGTGTGAGGAGATATAAAGCAGCATTTTTCTAACTGCCTTTGAAAACAATGAGGGCTCTGTTAACAAGAACCCAAACCTCTGCAGACTGCCTTTCTGGGTGGAATGACTGGTGGAGCCCAGGTTCAAAGCCATTGGCCTCCAAGTGCTTTAATTCAGCATTATTTTTGCTTCTCTAAACTCTTCCCCCCCCCCCCTTTTTACTTAAACCTTCTGAGGTCTCCTTGTTTGGTAGAAAACTGAGAAGTGACTTTTTATAATTAGATTAAAGTTAATCAAATGAAGACTTGGATATTTTTTAATGTCATTTAATCTCCTTCTCCTCCACTTCCCCCATGGATTTTATCACCCTGGCTTAATTTGTTGTAAGATTTTTACTTCAGCTTTTCCATTTTGAAAAAATAGAAGACAACAAGTATTTTCAGGAGCCTTTGTTTTTCCTTGGAATAAACACAAATTCAGTTATGTACTAAATATTATACCAAGTGGTTGTCTTCTTGTCCTTTCTCAGCTGTTACAAATTTTCTAAGTTGGAGAAATGGAAAAGTAGGTATCAACTAAAAGCTTCTCCAATCAAGACAAAGTGGAAAGAAAAGGTTCTAAAGAACCCTTAATTAGGAAGTATTTCTTACAGAAAGTAGCTTATATCTGTGTCACCAACTGATTAAGATAGGATATTTTGGTCAGTTTAACATGATAATGTTGCAAAGAGAGATACTGAAGAGGGGAGGGAGCCAGTGAGCATGGATGATGGAGTTTCTGTGCCCTAGCAATAAACATGCACATTCTTTTTTGTTCAGTCACAGTTTATATCTTCTCTATTAACGTTCTCAGTGAAGTATGAAAGCAAGGCAGAAGAAACAGTTTGAAAGTGTGCTTTATATTCAACCTTGCTGTAAATTCTGGATGCCATATGAAGGCCGACTTACTCGGGGCCTTTCTGGGTTTGGGTCTGGAGGGAGAAGTCAACAGGACAGCGTCAGGAGTCTGTGGCAGCTTAGCCTCTGACAACCTGCTTTCCACTGGGAAGAGAGGAGATCAGGTTTCCAATTTGTTAGGCTAAAGGCAGTGGGGTGGTGCACTGATGGGTCTGGTTCTGATTTTTAACTGGTGTTAAAAAGGTCAGGGTTCACATTTTTTTCCATTTTATCCTGAGTTCATCACCAGCAAATCTGCTTTTGCCACATTTAGTCTAACACTCCTAAGTGAACGAAGACCAGGAATGGGGACCCTGGGTATGTTTCCCTCTCCGGCGTGTTTTGGCATATACTACCTAGGAAGAAAAAAATCATGTCATTGTAGGGTGACCTTTGCTTCGTAGTTTTAGGTATCTGATAATTAAAATGTCTAGTTAGCAATTCTTATCATAATAAAAAGAAATAACAATAATTTTAATCTTGGAATTAAGGGTTAAGTGCTGCTTTATTAATTCAATTTTCTTTTGTTATGCTTGTTTAAAATGTATAGCTCTGTTTGGAAAAGTACTGTTAGAAACTTCATTATGTCAAAATATATAATATAAAAAATCCTGTATTTTTTCTAATACAAAAGTTAATAATAGCTTCCCAAATCTGTGCTTTGAAAAGACTACTATAAGTATTATTCTTATGTAGTAATATTAATACACAATGACAAAAGCTTATAGAAATAACTCTTTATTTATATGTTTTATTTCCATGGGGTTGTTTATTTTTTGAATAGATGACAAACTAGAAGTACATTTCTTATTTTCATAAAAAGTGACTTAAAATGTTTGTAAATAAAATGTTATGACCCTTACTCTTAGAGGAATTTATCAATTTAAAGGGACTACCTTTTTTTCCTGCTGGCTAGTTAGGTATTTCATTTAAAATCGATTAATGTCTTCTTAAGGGACATACACTAGAAAATATGCTATCAAACTTTTTTTTTTTTTATTTTGAGATAAATGTGATAACTTTAAAGTTTGGTGGTCTGTGATTTCCTAACGTATACAGCTGTAAAGGAATTGTATATGCAATGTCTGCATTTTATTGGTAAATTATGTATTTTGCAGTAGAAGCAAAAATAAAGTGATTTATAGATTATCGAACTACCACACTGTATAGACACATCTATTAAGATCTTCTTGATATATTATACTTTTACCTTTAACTTAAAGGTGAATTTAATTTATTAGAAGAATTTATTAAAGGAGCTTTTGAGAGGTACCAGAATCTTTAAGTTACAAATAATAAAATATCTATTCTCATGCCATTAAAAATAATACTAGCTAGGTGCTTTATGTAAATCTAGAAATATTAAATAAAATTACTAGGAGGAATTTTTTTTCTCTCTATTTATATTGGAAAACACACGCAAAAATGTTTTCTGTATTTGGAAGTACTATATGAGGAAGTACTATGTGGACATGTTACATAATACCTTAGTTTTATAGCCAAGTGCTTGTGGGTGCCATTTCCAGCTCCACTCTCCTTACATACAGAAGTGTACTTAAGCAGGAAAAATATACCCTCTAAGGTGAAATCCTAAAAACATTTTCTTTTTTATTTACTAGAATTTTTCCTACAGTGAATTTTCCTCAACATACTAGAAGAAACTAAAAGTTATGTATAACACCTCCCCAAGGACTATTGGATACTGTCAGTTCACATCTCTGATAGCTTACAGTCATACAGATAATATAGTCCATTGAAACAGCAGATAATACTCAGAATCTTTTGAATAGTGTTTAAAATACAATTTCCTAAAAAAATTTTCTTCCCATTCTGCAGAGCAAAAAAATGCAAGCATTATTTCTAACATGTTAAAAAGTATAATAATATAATTATAGTTTGGCTTCTAAATAGTTATTATTCATAATGAATTATCTGATCTTTCATTATTTAACTTTTCTAATTTTAGCATGTTTTCTTAGTGTTTTTTGTAAGTTATATATGCAGGGTTTATGTTTGTAAGAGAAAATATTACTCAGAAACTTACTCTTAACTGTGAATGCATAGGATTTAGAGCTCCCCTCCAGGAGGTTTCACATCATGGCCATTATTTTGTCCTAAAGAAGAATATAGCTTGCTGGCACAAATACTCAATCCACAATTTTTACCTAGGGAAAGACTATAAGAGTAAAATGTTAGGTGTTTTCAAGTTGATTTGAGTGGGTTGTCAATCCAGGATATCACTGCTTGCATCTGGGAAAGATTTTTTGGCAGAGACTAATTAGTGCAAACTCTAGCAAGCTATGGAAATACATCAATCCCAAAATCCTCTTATGGTGGATTTTAATGATAATTTCTAGCATTAGCTAGAATAAAGATCAGACACATTTGGTATATGCAGCAAATTCTCTTTAATAGTGCCATGTGCTAACCTGTTACTTAGTGCAGCCATGGGTTGTGAGGCTCATACAACTATAGTCCAAAGCCAGGCCAGCAGAATCCTTTGTCTTTTCCTATTGCCTCTTGTTCAAGGTGTGTTTGTGTAAAGGGAGAACCATTATTTTAGTTTAAAAGATTAAACAAAATAATTTTTATTTCTCTTTCAATCTGATGGATCACCCACAGCCTCTAAAATAAACAAATGAGCTTAAGTCATCAAATAAAACATTATTTTTATTGGTCTGGTTTATGAAGGATGAGAAGTCTAGTGTAGAAGTATCTGTTCTTTCATCATCATTATCTCTCTTCCTGTTCAAGTTATTTTCTGTAAATCCCAGTTAAATACTCAAAGGTTTAAAGTGTAACTAAAACATAGATTTAAGGAAAGTGGTTGAAATGAAAGTTCTCTCTGAAGCTCTTTTATTATTTTAAGGTTTGTGTAATTTCATTGTTCTCTGTTCCTAAATTTATTCAGTAATACCTACTTTTCACTTTGCATGTTACCAAAAATAATTCTTAGTGTATTAGTGGTGGGTATTTTGTCTTTGTAGACTTTACTGTCTTTTCAGAAGTGAAGTCGAAAGGACAGGGTACTTGAGACCCTCAGTCACCTGTGCCTGTACAGATTATCTCTCTCATGCATAGAAGAGGGCAAAACACCAAGTCTGGAGACTGATGGAAGGCCAGACCTCTCTAAGCCAATAAGGTAATTTTCCTGTGGCCTGTGGAATACCTCCTGTGTTTTTCACTATTTTAGGGGAGAAAGAGCAGTGATCAACTTTAGCCACTGACATTTTTGCTTCATGCCCTGAAATTAGAGGAATTGACCAGCCTGGTGTGTGCTAGCAGGCCAGCCCTGTAGGCTGGAATTCCCACAGGAGCAGCTCTACTGATTTCCCCCTGAAGTGCAGGACCCAAAATACTTGCCCCACTGCCTGTGTGGTCAGATGAAGCCCCCAGCCTTGGCCAGATTGCCATGCCAGAGGGCTTTGCTGATTGTCTAGACCCTTGGGTTATCAGTCCTATTTGTTCATTGTGCACTCTTTTTTTTGTTTTATTGTGTTCACATATGTTTCATCATCTGTTCCCTTTGTGTGCATGTGCGTTCTCCTAGTATGAACACCAGCTCAACATGTGATTGTGAACACAGAGCTTTAGAGCAGTATCTGGCTTCCTGCTCTTTCACTTCCTGGGGGTACTTTCACCTTGTGTGCATTTTGACCTCCAGGTGACTTATAAAACTTTTCTCTAGTGATCTAGTTCAAAAGCAGGAATCTTATTTGGTTTAACAGTACAGTAACTGGAAGGCAGAGAAAAGACAGATCTTGTTTCTGTAAATTATGTTCTTGAATTGAGAAGCATGGTATTTCATTGCTGGGTCAGTGGGCTCTGAGCCAATATGTGTATTTGCAAGTGTGCTGCTAATTGACCAGCAACTAACAGAGCAGGATGAGAAGAAGCACCTTGCCCATGTGGTGTAATCATAAAGGCAAGAACACTCAGATTCTTATCTCCTTCCTAACAGTGTTTGGTTGCTGTGTAACTCAGAAAGTCAGAGAACTTCCTAACTTATTTAACCTTCTAAAAAAAATTCCATTGAATTTTGTCTTCCTCATCAAGTTCCTAAAATCCAAGCCAGAAGACCAGACCCTCAGCTGACAACCTGAGATCACTCTTCTTGTCCCTGGTTTTGGCATCAGACATATATACTTAGTAAAATCCATCAGCTGTTTTATTTTTAAAGCTATGTTTATTGTGGTGTAACTCATATAGTTCAATTCACCCCTTTTAGTATGCAGTTCTATGAGTTTTAAAATTTCATGTAGTTTTATTACCACCACCATAATCAAGATACAGAGAACTCCATCACCCATAAACCCCCTGACCCCAGCCTCTTGATCTTCCGTTTCCCCTTTCCCCTCCCTCTGTAATTACCAATCTGTTTTCTGGGCTTTCAGTTTTTCCTTTTACAGAATATCATACAAATGAAATTATAAAGTATGTACCTTTTGGAGTCTGGCATCCTTCTGGTCTGGTATCAGTTGTTCATTCTTTTTTTATTGCTGAGTAGTTGTCTATCATATGGATTAACATTTTTTAACTGTTAACTGAAAAAACAAAAAAAACTTCATTATAGCATTTTTATTATAATTAAACGTGTTTCCCCAACATTTTGAGATACATATAATTTATATGTAAGATGTACTGAGCAGTTTTGAATTCCTGTATTCCTCTTTTTAATGCCATCATTATGTAAAGTTTCCTTTTTGTCTTGTTTTGTTTTTACTTTTATTTTCTTAGCCTTTCTTCCTTACTACAAATTGAAATCTAAAGGGCCAGTGGAGGTCAGGAGAGTCTTCAGTCAGTGAATAGTTCAATCTGTATTATAGGAGTCCAGTCCAGTCATATTAAAATAAGATCTTCTAATCTTTTAAGTTTTTATTTAAGTATTCATGCCTTAAAATAAGGACTGAATGGAGTTTCGGAATATAGCTCAGGGTAGAACATGTACTCAGCATACACGAGGCCTTTAGTTTAATTCCTAACATCACAAAAAGAATAAAATAAGGATGGACAGTGTTTAAGTGCGTTCCTTAAAAGTAAATTAGGATGTTTGTTCATTGGATACAGACAAGTGTTCTGATTCACGATTCAAATGTGACTGGTATAAGGGCTGTATAATCACATGGTGAGTCCCCAGATTTTGCTGGGTAGGAGGGCAGCCCCAAGCCTTCAGGCCATGGTTTCTTTAGTGACTTCACAGGTTGTCCAGCCTTTTTTTTTTTTTTTTTTTTTTTNCTGCTATAAAATGTAATGAATAACACAAATACATTTTATTACATTCCCGGTAACTAAAAAAAAAAAAAAAAAATAGAGACAGCCATCTCGACTTCTGATAAAAGGCATCCTGACAAGATGTTTAGGAGTTCTTTCCAAATTAGCTCCTATTATGACCTTAAAATTAAACAACTATTAGCCAGAGCTAAACCACAATTTCCAAGGTGTAAAGACTACAGATGCTGGAACAGACTCCCACCATCAGCCCAGATCTAGAGTCCACTGTCTCCAAATGTCCCCAGGCCTTACTTATTACTCATGGGCATTGGAAGCTGATGCCTGAGTATTCTTGTGCTTCCCATTATGGTGGCTGGAACTGAACTCAGCATGTGGACTGTTAGGTGATTTCTTGAAAAGTAAAACAGCAAGACCACCCCAAGATGTTGCATGCACCACAGCAATGTTAAGCAAATGATTTCCTGTGTGTCAAGTCTAAAACCCTGCTTCTATCATACTTCTTGAATTGGTCATGGTGTCAGTATTTTCTAAGACAGAAACCTCTGGGGTATCTCAGAGTAGAACAAATTAGAATGGTAAGCGCTTGGTGTTACTGTGTGTATAGTCCCTCCAGAAAGTTCAGTGAAGAAGTCTCTTAGCACGTGGGGCAACTCTGTGCATTCTGGGACCAAGTTCATCTATTTTGTTGCTTAGATTAAGAGCATAATTAAACTGTTATGAACTAACAAGGCTTCTTCTCAGAAATGGCTTTTGGAATTTTTGCCTTCTCTTTTCATGGCACATAAGAACTGATGTCCTCACCTTCAAGATAAGCATAAGGAATGTCCCTGTGGCTCTGTGGGGAGTGAGTCAGTTGGTCCAAGGGTAAGATATCTAGGAAGAAATGTCAAAACAATGCAGCTAATAAGGAGCTTTTCTGTGTTAAGCTTGTCTAAGCGAGCTCTTGGGCCCACGATGGAGTCCCCTCCATGTTGACCTTTGTTGGAAGTAAGAGGCTGTGCTCTGTTGCATTTTGTCCAAATGAGCTCCAGCTGTCATTCTCTGGGCAACAAGCCAAGAGAGCCTATCTTGAGCAAAGCTGGGGCATCCCCATCATAAAAAAAATGAACAGTCAACTACAGCTGCAGACTATTAAAATGCAAATTGGTCAAATAGGCTAGTACTCCACGACTTGAAGAGGTAATGTCTACATCAGTGGCAGAGTTTGGCACACTGTGTGGTAGCTAATGATGTTTTCAGGATCAGGAGGAGTTTTCTGATTTATGGAATTAAAGGGAGCGAGCGTAAGTGCTGAGTTGTCAGGACCAGATAGAGGTATGCAACCTCTTACAGGAAGGTTAGAGTGCACTTTTCTGTGACATGGCAGTAGCCTAGGTGAATTATCAAGAAGCTTTCATTTTTCAGCAGCTTTAGTCCCAAAATCCAGAGGTGAAAATAGTTATTTAAACACACGAAATTATCATTATCAACATTACCATCAACAACTACCATATTTGGTCCTCACTAGCCATAACTCTGAAATACAAAACTGACTCCCAAGATGGTCTGTGAATTTATAGGAAATTTTAGATTTCCTAAAATCCTTCAGTAGTCATTGTTCCACCATTAATAATTCTAGAGGACTTTGAAACTATTGTGGAGAAATTTTGTTTTGTTTTGTTTTGTTTTGTTTTTGTGGTACTGGGGATTGAACCCAGGGGCACTTTGCCACTGAGCTACATCCCAGCCCTTTTTTATATTTTATTTTTGATATAGTCTGAGTTTCTGAGGCTGGCCTCAAACTTATGATCCTCCTGCCTCAAACTCCCCAGTAGCTGGGATTACAGATGTGGACCACTGCATTCAGTTTGTGGGAAGAGTTTGGAGTTGAGAGACTAGATATGCAGACAAACATTGCATGTAAATATGTTTATAAATCCAATCTCTCACCTTGAGAATCTCATCATAACGTATGTGCATGAATCAATTTATGCATGCACATGATTGTGTGTAGATGTGTAGTAGACGAAGAAGTAGTAGTAGTAGTAGTAGTAGTAGTAGTAGTAGAAGATAGAAGAAAAGAGATCGTAGCTGGGCAAAGGGGTGCATCCTATAACTCTAGCTACTTGGAGACTGAGGCAGGAGGATCACAATCTCAAGATCAGTTTCAGCAGCTTAGAGAGGCCCTGCCTCAAAATAAAAAAGGACTGAGGATGTAGCTAAGTGGTAGAGTGCTTACCTAGTACACACAGGCCCTGGTTCAATCACCAGAATCACCAAAAAAAAAAAAAAAAAGGTACATATTGTGCCTAAAAGTTGTTGATAAGCTAACTGTCAACATGTCAACTCCACTTTCAAATGTTTTCATTGCTACAAGAGTGAATTTGTGTGTTTTTTCCTGAAAAATTATTGTTTCCATGTTAGTTTGCTAGTTAGACTGTATTTTGGTTAACAAAAGTGACATTTTTATTGCTTGGTCAAGTTGAATATGTGACAACTGTATAGATTACAAATAAAGGGATGATGTACTGTCTTGACACTTTGGAGGGGTGGTACCAACCCTCTTGGAGCCTGGAATTCTGGATTCTTTCTGTATTTATGAGTAGAACCTCATTCTTTTTCTTGTTAACTGATAAATCCTTCCCGTCTTCTAGCTTCTGGCTCTTTATTCTTTATTCCTTGTAAAGAGACCTTTGTTCTCCTTGATGATAGAAATTAAAAAATTTTAAAACTAAGTATAAATTGAGTATAAACAATTTAAAAAATGAGTATAAGTTGGAGTCAGCATTTGAATGGATGGTGCCTGGAGACGTGTTGATCTGATGACCAAGGTTGGAATGGGGGTTTTCCTTTTAATGTCTTCATCTGTGCTGTCCTATGACAGATTACTGAGAAACATTGTGCCACCAGATACCTTTCCGAGCACAAAAGAGAGAGAGTAGTTGGTTGATACATTAGGAAAATATGAGATTTAGCTATGTGTTTGTCAAAGATAAACAAAATGAAGGAAGAAAGGTCTTAAATCCCAAGTGAGTGCTACTGTAAAAGAGGCCTGTTAGCCTTTCTCAAACTTGTGCTCTGGCCCCTCAGTCTTCTCCCCTCTTTAAGGAAAACCACAAATAATCATCCATTCATAGCATAAACCCACTATCGCACATCTTCCTTTTCTTTCATCTACTTATCTCTCAGCTTTAAATGAAGTCACCCTTTATAAGAAAGTATGATTAAAAATAATATTCCAGTATAACTGATCTGAGATTTTGAAGTGTCCTCTCTCTTCTTAACTTAAATAGAAGAAAGAAAACAAATGAAAGCACACTTCAGGACATTGGGGAGGAGGTCATTCATGAATGTGGCCTGTCCTACTTGATTGTGAGGCTGGGCAGTCTTGTGCCAATGTGCTGAATCAGGAGGCAATGGGCACTGGCACTGGCACTGGAGCCTGGAACATTTTATTGAGCAGAGCACCACTGGCTGCCACACAGTAGCAGCACCACACAACCCCATTGGTGGCAACTACAATGTTTCTAGATACTGCCAGATATCTCTTAGGGGACACAGTCTCTCCCAGTTGAGAAGCACCATCCAAGAAAATAGGATTAGGTTTAGATAGTGTTGGAGGATAACATTAACAGACAAACATCCTTGGACTATTGTGTTTTGGTGTTTACAGCCACAAAATCTGAGCATATAAATCTTGCAATCCCAATTTGATGCATGTTGGTACATGGTGTTTTCTATAAAATAATGCCATAAAGGTAGCCTCAATCCAATGGCCCCATAACACACACACACACACACACACATCTTTATTTAAGTTATCACATATTGGTGTGTAGGAAGTTGGTGCATATTAAAAATATTAGTTTCAAGACAAGTGCATTTCCAGTTTTACAGAATGAAATAATTTCTGCCACAAAAGTTTGCCTGCGTGTGAACTTTTACAACTGAGATATATATCCTTGAAAAGAGATTTTTATAATGGAAATGCTGACACAACATTAGCTGTGCTGCTTCCAATGGCATCATTATATTATTCCTCTCTTGACCGTGTCCATGTTCTGAGAACAGTGGTGGCATTGTCTGCTTCTGAATAGTGCTAAAGGACTGAGGTGGAGAAGGATTTGGCACTGATATCAGAGTGGGGGAAATAATTTAAATTGAAAAATACACCTTGCAAGAGTGACTCATTCATTCAACTCAGGGGATTTTCTAAAATGAGTAAGTGGGTTTGACCCACATGATTTATATGTTTCACTACATGTGGGTAGATCAAACTGATGATAATGCCTTGTGGGCACATCTTCCAACTATCTTAACCGAATCTTGAACTTCTAGAATGGTTGCCCAATTATTAGTATTCTCTTTAGTAAACTAATCACTTCACTGTAGTCTTACTTAATATTTGGATTTTTTTTGGTAGGCTGTATAGCTCTAAACAGCTGATATAGACAGTTTGAAATAATGTATTCTGTTATCCAAGTGTGTGCACATACACACAGAGTTACACACACACACAAATACAGCTATCTCCTCATGTGATCTTGAGCCAGCCCTTTACAAAGAGGCACAGTGCTTTGTGCCTGGTATTGAGAGTATTGCATGTCTCAGATGCTTTCCAGAGTTTCCTGTGCACACTTGGTGAAGAGGAAAGGGAAAAAAATAGAAGGAATTCCAGCAAGGCCAACTTTATTTCCTCTTCTTCTCAACAAGGGCAGAAAGGAGAATATTCTCCAAGTGATAAAACAGACTACATGACTGACCTTTTCCCATCATCCTTCCGCCTTTCTAGAGACACGAAAAATAGTGCAATATAAAGTCAAGAGGGAAATCATGAGAAAAATAAAATAAAATGCTCAATTATGAAAGCAAGATGTATAAGGAAGAGGCTGGGGATGTAGCTCAGTGGCTGAGGATTCACCTCGCATGCCCAAGGCCCCATCACTGCCAAAAAGAGAAAGATGGGGAGAGAGAGGAGAGAGAAAAAAAATTGTGTCGAAACTCATCTTTTTAATGAAGGGAAAGCTTGTGGAAAATGAAAGAAATCATACAAGGGTTCAAATAAAACAAAGACAGGGCTGGAGATGTGGCTCAAGCGGTAGCGCGCTCGCCTGGCATGCGTGCGGCCCGGGTTTGATCCTCAGCACCACATACAAACAAAGATGTTGTGTCCGCCGAAAACTAAAAAATAAATATTAAAAAATTCTCTCTCTCTTTAAAAA
>NW_025999929.1:1732830-1809505 GCF_001458135.2 Marmota marmota marmota | reverse complement strand
TTAACAAAAAAAAAAAAAAAAAAAAAAAGCTCTGCTGCACACATGGTTAGCACTCAAGGGAGAAAGAAAGTGTGTGTGTGTGTGTGTGTGTGCACTTTGTTAAATCAAATCTCATAAATGATCCAAAGCAGAAATTACTCAGTACCAAGAGGGGTACTGGGAGTACAGAATAAGTATAAACTGCTTCCCGATTTAAGGGCAGTGAGATGATGGGGGAACTGTGGAAGTCTAGGGATCCATGGAGATTTTGTAAAGAAGGTGCTACTGGAGCCAGGCATGAGGGATAGGTAGCATTTAGACACCAGCATTCTCCATGGAGGAAATGGAGGAGCAGGGGCATAGAGGCTGGAAGGCAGAACTGTGAGCAGAGACCACCTGATGGAGCATCTCATACTCAAGGGAAGCAGTAGATGATGAAATGGAAAGATACATTGCTGCCTGGTCATGGAGAATTTAAGCACAAAGGTGAGAAGTTACTCAATAGGCAGTGGGGAGCCATGAAGAATGGACACTGACGTGATTTGCAGTGGACTTCAAGAGGATTAAACTAACCATAGTGCCTGGACCACCCACTGCCTTCCACCTTTCATCCTTCAGGTCTCATTTCAATGTCATTTCCTCAAGAGAAGCTTCCCCAACACAAGGCTTGGCTTAATGCCCTTGCTGTAAACTCCCATGGTGTCTTGTACTTTTCTCTTCCATAAATCTTGCCTCACTCTTTTCCTCCTCCGGAAGCATTGATCTTCCCCTTGGACTGTATACTGTCAGGTCAGGGACCATGTCTATCATGTTGTGTTCTGGTTGACCCAAAATAGCATGAACTAGAATTTCAGCCTTACTTGACGGAGATGTGGCCTAGATAGACAGTATTACAATTTGCCAGCTAATTAATATTGGGGCAGAGTAGAAGGATGAATTAAGACTCTAAGATTTTTAAGCCCTCCTTACAGGGGACATGTGGTGCATTATAAATCTCCATATCTAGGAAACAAATGGGTTGGCACATGTTCCACAGAAAAGAAGTCAGGTTTCTAATTGGTCATGTGGAGGTCGAGATGCTGGTTGGCATCAGTGTGGAGAGGCAGCAAGTACAAAAAGTGTGAAAGAAAATTCCAGATCAGACTTAGATGTGAAAGTCAACTGAAGTGGTGGCATTTAAAACCACAGATGAATAGGTTTCGGCTATAGTAATCTTCTGAATTTTGCCAAGAATGAAAATAAAGCTCTCTCATCATCTGTCTCACCTTCTAGACTTCTCCAAGAGTACTTACCTCTTTCCAATAAAAGATACATATTGATGCTTCTTTAAAAAAAAAAAAAACAATTTTTTTAGTTGTAGTTGGACACAACACATTTATTTATTTATTTATTTATTTATTTATTTATTTATTTATTTATATGTGCTGAGGATCGAACCCAGGGCCTCACATGTGGTAGGCAAACACTCTACCACTGAGCCACAATCCCAGCCTCTTGATCTTCTTGAATACATCTGAAGGGTCAAGAATGAGTTCCTCTGCTTTTTTCCCCCTATATCTTATTATACCTTTATTAGTAAGGATTTTTTTCATTGCAATGCTTGTTGTCATCACTTGTTTGACAGAGTTTCTGCCTAGTTGGTTTAGTAAGGTTCTAAAAGATATGAGTTATAAATGCTCTAAGTTTTAAAAAATACTGGTATCATATTCTTGCTTCTGTCCACATCTCTAACTTGTACTCTTCACCAAGAGTGTCCTTCCCTTGATTCTGCCTTGAGTGTTCCAGAGTTCAAGTTGCAAGTATAATGACTCAGTGGAGAAGATAGTGGTCCGAAATCTTGGATATACAGGAATGTAGAGTGTCTTCTTTCTGTGGTCCTATGCTTTCCAAACCATTTCCCTATAGCTTGCAGATTCAGAATTTTTTCCCTCCCCTCCTCTCCCCTCCCCTCCCCTCTCCTCTCTTCCTCTTTCCCTTCCTTTCCATTTCCTCTGTTTTATTTTATTTATTTTTTTATGTGGTGCTGGGATTGAACCCAGGGTCTCACACATGCTAAGTAAGTGCTCTACAATTGAGTTATATCCTAAGTCCTTTTTTACTCTATCTAGAAAGAAATATCCTATTATCAAGGAGACCATAGAATAAGTGGCTTCTCAAGGATTCACCACGTTGTAGGCCTGAGGTTCAAACCTACTCCATGCTGTCATCATGCATGAACATTGCTGTGAGGGCCTAATAAGAGCATTCTGAAAAGGAGTTCCCTACAAATGGATTAAAATAATAAAGAGGGCCAGGAGTGACAGCTCTTGCCTGTAATCCCAGCAGTTTAGGAGGCTGAGGCAGGAGGATCATGAGTTCAAAGCCAGCCTCAGCAATTTAGTGAGGCCTTAAGCAAGTTAGTAAGACCTGGTCTCTAAATAAAAATATTAAAAGGGATGGGGATGTAGCTCAGTGGTTAAGCACCTTTGGGTTCAGTCCCTAGTACCCCCCCAAAATTAATTAATAGTAACAATAAGGAAGGTCTGGTGTGTAACTCAGTAGTAGAGTTTGTGGTTAGCATGTTCAAGGTCCCAGATTTAATTCCAGCACTGAAATAAAGAAATAAGATAATAAAGAATCAGAAGGTCTCAAATATGTTAGATACCCTAGTTCCACCAAAGGAGAAGGAAGTGAGTGAGGGAGGGAGGCAGGAAGGAAGGAAACCATTTAATAAGCAATGAAGTGGTTGGCTAGAACACATATGGGTCAGAGCAATATTGTATTATAATCTTATATGTGCACTTTCTACAAGATCTGTGTTTATATTTTTGTGTGTATGTTTTGTGTGTATGTATGGTACAAAGAGAAGCTAGTGAATCTTTTCTTTCCCTGAAAGCGTAAAAACTCTTAAATATGGGACAGTAAACTACAGCCATGAAATCCATTATACTCTCTGCCTTTAACTCAGTCTGTGACCTTATATGTCACTTCTTTAAATGTACAGTAGAGAAATCATTAGTCAGATGATAACATTGACAAATTGCTTCAATCTCAGATGTGAAATGCTTTGTGACATGAAAACAATTTGTCTTGCCAATATTTCAAATGTTTCTACTTTTCTTCTGTAACCAGAGTCACATTTTGTAATCAGTGAGAAAAATATTAAGAATACATGATTTAAATGCTTTGGGCTTTAGCAACATTTACTGAGTGATAGTAAAACCTAAAGATTTCTTCTGAGACCAAATTTCCATTTCATTTGCAGAAGGCCACTTCATTTAGCCATTATCCATTCACATAAAGAAGTATTACCTCAAGATTATTAATGCAACTCTCTGTTGTTAATTTCTTCTACTTAAAGGAAGTTCTCTGAGAAAGAAGCTAACTTATTTATAAAATTATGTATTTGAACTTGAGCCAAGTTATTTCATGTATTAATGCCACTGAAAGTTGCTCGATATAGTACAGGTAGCTTGTACATTCATTTTCTTTTCTATAATTGAAGACCAAATATTTCAAACAATAAAAAGGATTTCTAATATCAGATTTATTTCAGATCCCTCAAGAAAAAAGGTATATATTATTACATTTCCTGTTACAGAATTTAGAAATATTTTCTCTGATAATGAAGGCTGTCATTGATTTTAGGAAAACTCAAAACTACATGTAAAAACAAATATGCCAAGCATTAAGTTTGAAAATTCAAGCTAAATGCAAGAAGTATGGTTTGCCAAGAATTTTAAGTTTAATCCTGACATAGGTTAATACTATTTAAGGTAGGTTTTCTGTAGTGCTAACTTATCATTGGTTTTCTTTTTAAATGCTATTTTGTCTTTAATTAATGCATAATAATTGTTCATATTTATAGAGTACTGTTTGATGTTCTGATATATAAATACACTGCACAATAATCAAATTAGCACAGTTAGCTTATCTATCCCCTCAAAGGTTATCGAACATTCCATATCTTTTAGTTACTTTGAAGTGTGTAATCCAGTTTGTTAACATAGTTACCTTAGTAAACATCAGACCTTACTTTTCCTAACTGTAATTTTGTACCTGTTGGCCCTTCTTTTCCCATCTCCCACTCATCCTGAGACCAAATGTGAACATCAAACATAGAGTTCACATGCATAAGCCATTCTCTTTCCATCAGTTCTTTTGATTTAAAAAAAAAAAAATCATTCTGCTTCAGGGATTTTGTTTTGTTTTCAGCTTCTTTTTATTTAGGTAATTCATTATAGTAGGAAAAATATCAAGGTTTAGAGACAAACTTACATTCAAACCCCAGCTCTTCAATTTTGAAAGTTGTGGACTTTGGGGGTAATAAGCTTCAGTGAGTAGTGTCAGTGTAAGAATTAAATACAGTGGCATTTGTAAAACTGAATCTGATGCCCAGCACATGGAAGATAGTCCATAAATGACAGTTCTTGCTATCCCGATTGCCTATATAATCACACTAAAAGCAAAATAAGGTGAGAAAAAAGTTGCTTAAGGTGAGTTGAAGTCTGTGACTAGCAAGCCAACCTTGCACATTGCACAGCTATCATAGACTCAATTCCTCTCCCCTTTTCTCTCTTGAAAGGGCCTGTAGGGTGGGGCATGACAATGTTGAAGGCTGAACTGTGCTCAGCTAGAGTGGGCTTTAAGCAGTACAGTCCTTACATCCAAGAGAGCCCTGGATCTCTGGTCTTGCCACTTTCCCAACTTGATAGCACTTCTTTTTTAGCAGGAGTCCAGACCCCAGCAGGGTGGACACATGCCTCCCTTTGGCCCACATGAGTGTGGCCTGCTATTATTTATGAATGGAGCTGCCCGCTAGTGGTTTGCACCTCCTGCCATTTCAAGGGCACCCCTGGGTATGAGCACATTGGCCTGTGGCTCATTATCTATACTGCCCAGTATTTACTACTCACACAAAACCCCAACCATGCAGGAGGGCTGGATATTTGTATTGTTGAAAATACACAATGTGAGCCTCCATATCATATTGCATCTTTGAAGACAAAAAATATTAGGAATTTTTTTCCTTAAAAAAATTAGAACATTTTTAAATCTTCAAATAATAAAAAATTTGAGTCACATTAGCCTTATTCATAGGATATATATTGTTTCCTTTGACATGGTATTTGAGGTGTGCTGAGCTTTTCTGTTGGCAGATCCATAGTTATCCAGGCCCTCAGCTGTCTCTTCTCTCTGCTGTCCACAGCGTGGTACCTATTGTGGCTCTAGGTGAGCTGCCAGGAGCAGTTGGGGACACATTCTTCTCTATCTGGTGAGACTTCCCCTGGCCTTGCCAGAGGTCCCCCAGAGGCCTTCTCTCCCATCTCCCTGGCTAGAGTTAGATTGTGTCTGGGCTATTTACTAGTCAGGAGTGGAACTGCTCTGATGGTCCTACGCTAGAGCTGTGGGCAGCCCTCATGGGGCACAAGGATGTGGATGAACACCCAAACTGTACTGGGTTTGCCTAGGAAGGGCCACTTCATCAAAGCCACCACAGAAGACTTCTCTAAGAAGGGCTTTTCATGCTGAGTCTTGAAGAATAAGTAGAAATAGGAGGAGGTAAAGAATATGCTTTCCATTGATGGAACAGCATACATAATTACATGAATGTGGAGAATGTTAGTGGAATGGGAGGCGAGCCCAAGGAAGAGGTCTGTTTATCACCATCAGGTTTGAAAGGCACTTGAGTTATAGGCATATCCAGCCCAGACAGGAGAAAGGAGAAGGTCATTAATTAAGATGGTGGTAAGGAAAACAGAGGAAATGGTGGTTAGAGCAGTTGCTCTGAGGTCGAATAGAAGGACTTCCCAGCCAGAGATGAGGGAAAAAGGAGAGAGGAGTCAGGTGGTGCATCCAAACAAGTCCTTCCTGGGTCCTCTAGCCACTGTAAGCACCATCTCAACTTCCTTTCTCTTGGCTTCCCTCCTTCCCTTTCTCTATGTCATATATACCTGAATACATCCCTGTATCTGTATGATCAGGGAGAAATTTCATGGCAGTGATATTGTAGCAAAAATAGGGCCCTATTATGCAAAATATTGTTATTTTTTCTCTCCCCTATTCTAATATTAACATCTTCCCCCTTCCCAGTTTCTAGAAATATTTTAAATGAACAACTGTATTTAAGAGTACAAAAAAATAACTCTTTAAAACAACAGTGATTTGGTCATTGTACTTAGCTATGACACTGATCTTTAATAATGATCTTTAATAATAATCAATGATTTCAAAACCCTTGGCATTTGATTATCAGCTACATGTGAATTTGGTGAGTTTCTTACAAGTTTCATTTTGCAGTTAATGTTTGGGAAGAAATGTGCTATTTTCTAGTATCATGTTTCCTACAAATGACTAAAATATGCTTAGTCAGCCTCCTCCTTGCAGAAAGTTCACCTTTGAACTAAGACCAAACTGAAAACAAGGAACGCCTTGAAATATTTTGGGATGTTCTAAAAGTAAGGGATTATAGGAGAAGGAATCCATTTTCTTTTTAGCACTTCCAACACTTTAGCACTCTCTAAAGATAAATGCCCATGACTTATCTGTCTTATTCTTTTACTATTTAGGATCTTTTCCCATCACTAAAACATTAGTTACTAAAGCTTAAAAAAAAAAATGCCAGGGAATGTAAAATGTATAGCTTGTGGAATCTCTGATACTTAAATTCTGTATACTGTTTTCCCGCATATCATCCCTAAGGAAACATGAAAGAAATCTGACTCATAAATTTTAGTCCTCCTTGTTTAGTTTTTACTTGCATTATGCATACAGCATAGCTGAGCAGTGCTACAGTCTGCCCTCACAACGAATTAAGTGGCTGCCAGATCCAGGGAAGCACCAAACTGCCACTGAGGCATTTTCCCCAACCCTAATGCCATTTACTGAGATTACACTCAGGACCACACATTATGACTATTCTACAGGTTTCTCTTTTAATTTTTTTACATCCAGCTGATTCACATGCCGGTTTTGGCTCCCGCAAGGAAGCAGACTTCTGGATCAGCTGGCCACCAGAGCCCAGGGCCTCCACTTGCGTCCTACTTGGAAGTGCAGCTGACCCAGACTTGGGTTTCTTATAGTAGCCAAAAACTACCATCTGGCACTAATTTAGACTCAGCTTATGGGCTCCCCACTAGCAGCAAATACATCTCTTGCTCTTTCCTCTCTCACTCTGATGGGGTTGGGACTGGGGGGGATATCAGTAATGCATGCTTCTGTTTTCCTGGCTCTGATTCCCTCTCACGTCCAGTAACATTTTTCTTTCTACTTGCACAAACCTAGTTGACATTTTGGATTGGCGTGTTTGCCTTTGTACACTGTTTTATGAGTGCCATGTTTATTTCACACCCATTCAAAGAGTTGGTGAGAACCTACTGTGTGCAAACAGTTGGGGCAAGCAGAGCAGAAGGGTGGGGGTGTCATTACACAAGTGGAGACCTGTTGCACCTTCCAGTGGGAATCTTGAGAAATGTCAGGAGAACAGCTTTCATTTCTTTTTAAATCGGATATTGTCTAACAAGGGACTTTTCTTTCCTAATCTTGTGGATTAAAATACATTTCTAAAATTTAAGCATCCAAAGAATACTTGCTGTATGTATTAGATGCTGTGAAAGTTTTATGCCAGGGTAGGAAAAATGAAGTCCCTTCCTCACAACACTTCCATTGAGGTATCTGCTTCCCAGGAAAACTTGGGACATTTAAAAAAACTACACTTCCCAAACCATACCTAAAGTTGATTTCAAACAGAACAAAGAAAACAGTGCTTGAAATATCCTTTCATGATTATGAGTTAAAGATGACATTGGTTCTAAGGCATCATCCCACAAAGGCTTCGTGGGCTGTCCAGAGTAGCAAGGGAAGCTGTGTGCACTCTCTCTTGACTCCTGCATGTCACTCTCATCAGTGTGACTCCTGCCTGGAAGCCCACCCTGCTCCTTTAGTAGGTGGTGTCTAGGACAAGTGTTTTCAGCTTTGCCTGATGGAGCTCATTGTGAAACAACATTTTTTCCCCTAAGTTACAGGGTGAAAATTTCAACATCAGTTGGAATAGTACATCTGACTTAGAATTGACTGGAGTGGTCAGAATGATGGATCTGAGATATACTTGAAGGGATAATTGTACACAACCAGTTTAAAAGCTGGTAAATATTTAAGGGTCAGGGGTTAAATGTCAAAGCCACAGCACTTGGGCTCAGCTCCATAAAGTATCAAGAATGGCTCCTAATTAAATCCAGGGTATATTTCACCAAAGGGAAATAAATTTGACAGCTAACAACCAATACTGGATTACCACCTTACAGAGGTTAGGGATCATGCTAGTAATTGTAGGTGGTTTACAGTTTTTAACGCAGTACTAATCGTGAGGATGATTGCTTACAGTTACAGATTACCACACTATACAAAGTTAAGTCTGATGAGCCAAAAATAAGTATTACCAAAAGGCATATATATATATATATATATATATATATATATATATATATATATATATACTCTCTCTCACTCACTCACTCCAGCACCCCCCCACACACACACTTTTTGTTGAAAAATAAATGCCTTGGGACTGTTACTGAGCAAATGTCTAAAACAAATGTAGTCAAAACACATTCACCTTTTTTTTTCCTGAGCTAAAATTTTCTCTGTGATTAATAATTGCCAACCAGTGCTATAGTCAGCTGTAAAATTAGATGAATTAAATTTCCAAACCAGTACATCAAATTTACAGCAGAAAAATCTCAGCTGAAGGTATAATAGTCCCTTTCCTAGTACTTGTCCTTATACTTAGGTAATACGATATTTTATGTAAGTTCAGCGTTCTTGGATGGGCATGTAATTTGGACGCTATTTTGGATGCCCCACCTCAGGGAAAAAGCTGTTTACCTTAAGATGAGATATACCTTATGAGCACTAAGCAAACAGAGTAATTGTAATATTTTAATAGCTATGTTTACATGCAGATCTTGAGATTATTTCTGCATTAGGTGATTTATAGGGCTATATTAAGTAAAACACATTTGGAATGCTCTTCCAAAGGATGAGTCACAAAATGCTACCATCTTCCCTTTCCCCTTTCCAGAGAGAACTCCAAGGGGCAAGAGGGAAAAGGACTCCCTCTCTACACTTCATCCCAATCTCAGTGCTAATGAAGAAATCCCCTGTAAATTAGCGAGCGTCAGTTCGCTAATTATTATTAATTATTCGATGTTTTGTTTCCATTGCTATGTCTGTTTAAAGAAAATTTATGAAACCCAGAATTTCACAGAAATGAATTTATGTGGAAAAAATAGCCAAAACTATTGTAAGAAAACCTCATCATCTCTAATACTCTGGTTTCTACAGGCTGAAATAATTACTGCATAATCTTTACTTGAGGTATTGGTTAAATCAATTAAGTTGTTAGGAGTAATTTCAATAATGCTAGTGTTTGAGAGAACTACGTGGCAAACAGGATTCACCTTAACTAGACTTTTAAATTCAGAGCTTTAAGTCTGGAGCCAAATACTCTATTTTAGATCTCCCTGTATTCACTTAGCTGTAAAGGGAAATTTTTTAATATGTCTGGCTCTAAGTAATTAGTTTGCAAATTTGTAATGTGAGGAGTTGGGGGAGGAGGGCAGAACCTCCTCCTTTTCTATTTTATTAGCTTTTCCTGTGTCTGGAGACTTCCTGCAAGGACGGGCAGAATGTTCCTTTTAGTTCAACTCATGGGAGGTTTGCACCTGGGTACCTGCCACTGATCATTGTGCACCTTGTGCCCTTCCAAAAAAGAAGCACTGCCTTTCTTTGTTAAGCTCTCAGAGACCTTGTTGGGCAGCAGAGCCTGGGGCCCGCCTAATCTGGGTCTCTCCAGCCCTCCTGTCTACACCCTGTGGGACCTGCTTCTCCTTCCTCTCTGAGTAGTAGATGCTGAGCAGCAGATCCTGTCCAGACCTGTGGGAAAGTGCACAGAGCCCCAGCCATGCACCCTGGGCCTTTCCCACTCGCTGGGGAAAGAACTCCCAGCAGGAAGGCTTCATTAGCCCGAAAGAACTTCACTTTAACTCTTTGGCTCCTCTAGCAGTCAGTCCTCAGGGTAAGTATTCACATTTCAAAGGCAGAAGTTCTTTCTTGAGCCTTCATTGCTTGGCTCCCACAATGAATTTTTTCCTGTACTTCCTTTACCCACACAAGGGTTAATCATTCAGCATTTCTGCCCTTAGAAAATTCAGAGTTTTTAGTACAGGGATCTGGCATTAATGGTTAGCACTTTGAATAATGCCATTAAACATCTTGTATGCAAATAGCAAATTAGGAAGTGCAAAGGTCACATTGTGTTCGAATCTGAATCCTTTATAAAATGTAATTTGTTTAGGGTTTTCCATTCTTCAAAGACTTCATTTGTCAAATTTTATGGTAACTTACTAGTTATGAAGAAATGGCTACCATCTTCCCATTAGAAAAGGGCTCTTTCTCTCCTTACCCCCTGCCCTTTTCATAAATGCAGAAAAATCACAATAATGACATGCAATTATAGTAAACATTTAGCAGTCTCCTGCTTTCCCAGGTTTATCTTATCATCTGAACATGTGGTGAGCCCAAATAGGTTAAATGTCTTTTCTCTAAGGTGCAATATTTCTACACTTTTTAATGCAATTTAAATTTTAGTTTTAAAGTCTTACAGTGACATTTGAACATACTGAAAGTTAAACCTGTTATGAACATAATTGCAAGAGTTAGCGGAAATTGAACAAATGAAATATAAAGACTTCCACTTCCTGTATATGAATTTTTAGCCTTTTCCCAAACTTTCTCTATTGTAAACTTAAAACAAAGTCTTATCAGCGAGGAACATAGAGTAGCAGCTGGATATCATTAAATCCCCCTGTCTAAGCTATTCTTCTTCATTACCTTTTCCCTGACAGCTCTTGCTCTGCACAGAAAATGTAACTTTGTAGAGATTTATGTAATTCAGGTGTCCTCCATTTGAAGGAGGGCTTGGCTTAGAAGAAGGAGGGCCTTGCAGGAGTCCACAGAATTTTACGAGTGGAGCTCCACAAAATCCAGTGAAGAAGCATACGTTAATGTAGCCAGTTTGTTGGTCACTTTTACCCAATTTCCTTTTTTTTAGGCTGTTGTGATCATATTTTTCTGCAAATTTAAAACAGGTAGATGTCATTCTACTACAGATGTGAGCTATTTTCTCATAAAATACACAGCAGTGCTATCCAATACTTTGTGGATTCCATGAAATCTAAAATGGCTTTACCTGATAACATAAGGGAAATTATTGTGACAAACACCTAACTATGAACAAAGATTAGAACCTGTAATGCCAGTGCCTCTTTGTTTCATGAAATAGCACAGCAATTGTTAAGTTGATGGTGATGTGGTAATATATATATTTACCTCTCTGAGCATCTAATTGGATGCCATTGGCTTTCTTAAGTCAAAATCAAAATTCAGGCATAGGCATTTTTTTTCAGTAACACTACAAAACCACTGAGAAAGAAATTTGAATCTCATGTTGGGCCTGATGAGACTACTGGGGAAGAAGAAAAACAATTTAAACAATACAAATGTAAAACTCGCTGGCTGGCGTGCTTGAACATTCAATTGGTAATCTCTTTTTCCTTGATATAATAGTTATTTCTTACCATGTCACCAAATTGATATCTTTAAAAAATGCAATCAAAGGGCATCCATTAAAATTTTATTTCTGGTTCTTCACAATCAGAACTAAATAATGTCTATTCAAATGATATTTCTGCCCCCCTGCAAACTGCACTTATTTGAATTAGAAATACAAAAGAAGTCGAAGAACTTGAAAAATGTTCAAGTCTTCCAGCCTGAAGAGATATAAATCTAGTAATTTAAATGTATTACTAGGTTTATTATTAGTTCACAGGGACACATCTTTTATTTCACCTGTTTCACATTATTTTCTAAAAAAAGGAAAATTCCCCTAATGTGACATGACAGCTCCTCCCAAACAATGCTGCTATCCTCCCAGTTAGAAGTTGACTTACATTGCATTTAGCACTCACCTGACTTTCCTTCCCATTATCCCCCCCTCTCTCTCCCATTCAGTAAGAGCTACATGCCAAGAGAACTTTCTTTTCTAAATCACATTTGGTCCTCCTGGTGGTCCTCTGAGGTAGGGGTGAGGTGTACTTCATATAGACAAAGAAAACCTAGGCCCAAAAAAGTTTAAAAGAACTTGCTATCATACAGATAGTAGATGGCAAATTTTGTATTTTTTTCTGAATAAAACTCCTGCTATCTTAAATATATATATCCAGCTTACTTAACAACATCTGAACTCCAGGCAGCTGTTGTTTGGACACTTGGTCATATACTACTTTGGGCTCTTTAAAAGTTTTGTATGTGGCTTTTTTCACTAACAAGCTTTTAAAGTACCTAGTGGACACCAGCCATTTTTTAAATTCTCTACCCTAACCCATTCTCCACTTTGTTGGACCTAGAGGGTACCAAGAGTAGGCACTGGATAAATACTTCTTAAAAACATGAAAACTAAAAATAATACATAATTGCTTACAACAAATAGATGATAGAATTAATGGATCAAATTCAAGGACTAAAACCAAACTGAAGTGATCAAATGTATAGAGTCAGAACCACAGAACAAGATATAAAAGTCCAAAAAACATTTTTATTATTTTCTTCTTCTTCTTTTTTGTTTTCCTAGGAAACTGGGAGGTGAAAACTATATCCTCTATAGAGAACTAAATAATGTCTAAATGGAAAAAAACATTATGACATATCGATAATGTAGTTTGCTTGCAGCTGTAGAAAAGTAGAACATTCTCCATGAAACTAAAAGTCTTCTCAGATGTTAATTGAAAAAAAAAAATCAGAGTAGTTTGTAGAGCATAGTATCAAAAAGATAGGTGGGGGAATAAGAATGTAACTCTGGTTGCTGGTTATATTAGGAAAGGGAACTCAACAGAGTTTTGCAGGGACTTAATGGAGATGATTCAGTATATGCCTTGTTAATTTTTGAAATTTTAATCATATGAGTACAATATCAGATTTAAAAAACAATGAGTTATTTGGGAATTATTGCATATGATATAGTTCAATAAGAAATTGCCCTTCATTCAACTCTCTGGCAGAAGAAAGTAATCCTGTATTCCGATTGGAAGTGTGTCAAAAGTCAAATGCTGGTGTTTCAGCCAAATCTTACAAAAGCACTGTAAATAAAGGGTTTTGTTGTGTTTTGTTACTTAATGAAAGAGGGAGTTGCTGACTCTCCACATAGATGTCAAGTACTAAGGAAAGATGGATCCCGACTGGAGCCAACAGACAGAAGATGCATCATGGAGCTTCTGACACTCAGTAACCCCCAGCGCCCCCAGGACCTCTGAGCAATTGCTCAGGGAAATGCTGCATTGTAGGTCTGGGTCTGCTCTACCAGATGGAAATTAGTATCTTAAAATAGCCCAACATTTTTCCCTGACCACTGAGAACATTTTAAATGGAATTTCTTTTAGATTTAAATGTTTTTTTTAACTTCCAATGGTCCCTTAATGAAACTTTGTAGAATATCTTTCTTTTTCTTGCTAAGTGATGAAATTAATATCAGCTGGTTTAATTTCAAAGCATGGCAAGCATTTTAACCTGCAAATCTGTAACTTTCCTGGTTTCCATTTTAACTACTAGATTTAAAAATACTAATCCTTAATAATGTCTCCAGAATTTTTTAGCCAAGACTGAAGCTCTGTCTTGATGATTTTGTTATGTTGGTATATACACATCTTCATTTCTGAAGGAGTAAGAAATGTGAGGATTGTTCTCCGGATTTGGTGGAATGTACGTATTGTGATTTTTAAGGAGAGCATGTTTCCCATTTAGACACTGACTAGAAATAGAGAGAACCTAACCCAAAGCCTCATAATTTACTTTGCTCATTTAATGAGCAACTTGGTTTTGGTGTTAATTTCTGCCTCCATAAATTACCTTACTTTTGAATAATGAATATTTTTCAACCCACTGCCCTTTCATCTGAAAACTGTTTTTTAAACAAACTTGGTTATAGTTTTCAACTTTGCTGGGAGAACTAGGTCATCTAAAATATGTGTGGGGTGTGAAGTTTTGTTTTCTGCACAAAGATTTGTCCTGAGTCTAAACATTTTTTCTCTCAAGTAATTTACTGTTTAATTACATTGTGTTATGTTCCCTCAGGAAGGGGAGGAGAAGGGAAAGGAAGAAAAGGCCAGAAAATAAAGGGCTTTTTTTTTTTTTTTCAAATGTGTGCTGCATTCAGGATTTAGATTTCACCTTATAAAGTTTTATTGCAGTGTCCTCCTCCCCTCTTTGTGCCATGAAATAGTGAATCACTCTCCCTGGTCTCTGAGGACAGATGCTGTTCTCATGTTTTACTCTGACACCTACAAGATGAGCTTTCCATACGAAGGAAGGGAGGGCGTCTAATACGTCCAATGTTATTCTGGGGCCTCCCTTTTTCTGGGAGTCACTGACATATGTAGTTTTGGCAGCGAAGCCCAGCAGGAGGTGACATTTGGCCAATTCCCCTGCTGATTAATGTGCCTGAGGGTCCATGCCACCCTTTGCCCCCTTCTAGTGTGTTAGTTATAAAAAAAAAGGCAGCTTTCATACGCTCCACTGCCGGGTGAGCTGGGCACAGGGCCAGCGGCGCCAGCAATTTTCCATCCTTTGTATGAGTGATCAGAGGCCAACCTGAGAAACTGACAGTGCTTGCACTCAGCGCTGCTAATGAGCTTCAGTAGCTGAAGACTTCCTTCCTCATGTGGCCTCAACATTTTTGCTGGGGAAATGTGTGATTTGGAAAGTCGCCACAGAGACACAGCCTGATCAAGTTCATTGTGCACCTCACACCTCCAGACCAGATCTGTAGCAGGCGAAGCTTCACTCAAAAGAGAGAAAATTGGAAGTTCTACTTTTACATTAAAAGCTTTTTGCAAATGAACTTTCTAAAATGGGTTGACCTCACTTGGTTAGGATTTCTTTTTCATAAATTTTTCTTACTTAATATTTATTAAAACTTCATTAAGCTAAAAATTCATATGGTGAATGATGATGACAGTGGTGGTCATTATTATTTGTGGTACCGGGGATTAGATTGAACCAGGGCTTCACATGTACTAGACAAGTGTTCTACCACTGAACCACTGGTAGACAATTCTTAAGGCCAGAGTCTTTGGCTCTGTCTTATGTTCGCCCTTCCTTTTCCACTTTTCTATCTTGGACATCCAGTGAGTCCCAAGCAATCACATTATTTCTGTTTAATCTGTGCAAAAGCAGTGGGTGGCCATTTCATAACCAGCTACCAGTGCCTCTGCATGTCTTTCAAGACAAAAAGAAATCATCACTTTGCCCTAGGGTCAAAATGTTACACACACAAACAAACCTTTAAGGAGTTTTTATATTCTGCACCCTAACCTTCATTTAGTTCTAGCCAAACCATGTAAATAGTTTTCGTTTATTTATTAAATTTCTGAAGACATTTTCAAAACTACCTTATGCTTATTGTAGGGCAGATGAACTGTGACCATGAAGAAACTCCTTCTTAGAATTATTTGTTACAGAAATTCCCATTGATGGAGTTAGAAATAGAGAGGATAGGAGTCTCAGAAACTGCCCTGTGGCCTTGTGCCCTGACTCTGAAGAGAACCAGTCATAGGTGGTTAGTGTAGTTGAGACAAGCTGCCATTGGTGGGACATTTGATTTTTTAATACTATAGTTTATCCTGGCAGATCCCCCTAGAAGAAGCTTTCAGCTTCTAGAACAAATCATCTCTGCAGGTGGTTATAGAGTTTTCAAGATTTCATCAAAAACCTAAAAAGGGTAGGATGTCTTTGCTCAGGCGAATCCTCAGAAAGCTGGAATAAAAGACCATTAAGACCATTCTTTACTAGCCCCTGAGTGATATGGTGTTCTGTAGTGTTTGTTTTTATCTTACTAAATCATACTTCCCCTAAAAGCTGCCTCTGGGATTCACCATTCTCATCAATGCATGCTGTTTCCTAATTCCTTTGCTAAAAACTTTATAGCCATGCCTAAAATCCTTAAATAAAATTGTCCTTTGTTTAGAGTTTTGCAGTTCAGAGACTTTCATATCAAGACTTTAATATCTTGATTCCTCATGTTACCAAAGAGAAGTGGCACGTTGGTAAGCAGCAGATCCATAGTTGAAGGCCTTCTTGCTTATATCACCCATCACAAATGGCAGAATGGACACACTCATTTTCTTTGGGTTCCTGAATGAGAAGGCTTCGACCCAATGTTCAGGAGACCAGTTTGACCAAAGGAATGATTTAGAGGGAAAAAAGCCATTAATTTCTTCTAACCCTGTAATGGCAGTAATGCCTTTGTAGCCAATGAGGGGACTACTGTGGCCTTAACAGAATAATTCTGCTGGACTACTCTAATTTGGAAACATTAAATCTGTTTATTTATTGGCAAAATAAAGCCAACAGGAATACCATATTTATATTTGCGGAATTGCTTTTGAAGAACAATAGAAAAAAATCGTAATGCTTTTGGCACATAGTGTTCTAGATGCTCATGAAAGGGGGAAACTTTTCTGATGTTTGGGTAACATTTTACTTATCAGTGTAAGAAGTAGGCTCAAGTGGTAGCATGGTCACCTGGCATGCGCAGCACTGGGTTTGATCCTCAGCACCACATAAAAATAAAATAAAGATGTTATGTCCACCGAAAACTAAAAATAAATATTAAAAAATCTCTCTCTCTCTCTCTCTCTCTCTCTCTCTCTCTCTCTCTCTCTTTAAAAAAGAAAAAAGAAGAAGTAGGCATGCTCTCCCAGAGGCTCTGTTTCTTATCTTTGAAATGCCTTGGTATAGTGCAAAGGGCTCAATTTAATATTAATTTCAGATAACATTAATATCTTGCTGGATTGTCAAGTATAGATTTCTGAAAATGTGGCAGTTATAGTTTGTTGTTTACTATGTTCTAGGCAAAAATGGCCATATCAAAGACTATTTATTGTTGACTTTTTTTAATATAGAGAAAAGTTGTAATTTTGGTATAGTATAATTTCTTAGGCTTTTCTTCTACCCCTCCCTTTTCTTTATTCCTAAATATACATTAAATATCTGTGATGTACCAGACACTGTGATTGATTATATGGGAATAAGCATGAATTTTTACCTGATTTCTAGAAGACAGGGCAGGTCAGAGAATTTTAGTGGACTAAGAAAAATAGAAGTTGTGGTTTAAAACCTGTTTCTCAAACTTGTATGTGCATATGAATAGTGGGGGTTCGGATGAGGCTGAGATTCTGTACAAGGTTCCTATGTGACACAAATATTGGCTGCTGAATCAAGGTCCTCGAAGACATGGGGAGGGACCCTGTCTGCCCAGAGAACACAGAATAACTTTCCCTAGGAGTTGATGTGCACCAAAAAGAGCAGACACCACTTGCAGGTCTACAATCAGCAGGTTAACTAAGGCCTGTATATGAAATGCCCTGGTCAGGTTTCCTTTAGCCCTGCGAAATCAGAAGACTTTTCTCAACAGTATCAGGTGGTTTGGATGCCCCAAACAAAGCATTCATTATCTGGTCTTTGGGGGATCCTCAGCATAATAGCTAATTCCCTAGTCACCCTAAAACAAAGCACATCATCAGTTAATACCTGACAGCAACAATGGGAAGAAAAAAAGTTGAGCAAGACTGTCAAAATGTGAAGAAAAATTAAATTGAACCCTATATAAAATAGTATTAATATATAAAATTACACTTAATCAAGCATTTAATTTATATTTAATCATGTTTTCCTCCGTGCTTCATTTCTAATTTGTATCCACAGAGAGATTTGAGAGGATGCTGCCTATCCTTAAAAAGAATTGAAGACGATAATAGAGCAAAAATCAGAGATCAAGAAGAGTGCTTCAATAAAATATAATTGCTAAAAATTTTTTTTCATAGATAGGAGGTTGATTAAAAACAATCTTAGTTAGGGCCTGAAGCAAAAAAAAACAACAAAATACAATATAGGGGGGAAAAGATAAAAGGCATAGCAAGTAAATTCTGGATGCTTAAATTTCTGACTGAAAGTCAGGAATAAAATCCCCCAGAGCCTTCAGAAGGTATAAGCCTTGTGTTAAGGCTCACAGCCTATAGAGGTCTGAAAAAGCTGAAGGTGGGTGAGCAGTCCTTCCATACAGTAAACTCTGTGATGTTCCAGAAGACCAAGTACAATGGGAAGACCAGAGACATAAACATAGCTCACCCATAACCAAAACAAGAAGCAGACTAGCAGTAAGGCTTCCTGACTGCAACAATGGGAAGAAAAGAAGTTGAGCAATACCATCAAAATTGTGGGGAAAAATTAAATTAAACCATATATAAAATGGTATTAATATATAAAAGTGTACTTAATCTAGCATTTAATTTATTTTAATCGAGTTTTCCTTATCTAGCCACAGTGTCAATTAGTGGGAGTGTCAGAGTTAGTTTTGAGACATCCCTGTTCTTTACCCAAATAACTCACAAAGAAAAAGGAAAACCCTAAAGCCAAAATGTATAAAGCAGGAAATAATATAACTGTCACCTGAATTGATTAATATTTGCTTTTTAACTTGTTTTTAAAATCATAGATAAGCAGGATTACAAACCACAATTATAATAATGCTAGCATTTATAATAATTCATATATTTGCTTTTCCTGGAGATATTTATGTATTCATACATACAAATTATAGCCTAATTTATTTTCATTTCTAGCTAAAGAATTCCTATTAGCAGTTTTTTGTAGGATAGGTCTACAAAAGAAAGTGGTAATAAACTTTTTTAGTTTTTTTTTTTGTCTTGGAATATCTTTATTGCTCCTTCATTTTTTTAAAAAAAAAATATTTTTAGTTGTAGATGGGCAAAATACTTTATTTATTTATTTGTTTGTTTGTTTGTTTTTATGTGGTGCTGAGTATTGAACCCCATGCCTCACACATTCGAGGCAAGCACTCTACAACTGAGCTACAACCCCACCCCTGCTGCCTCATTTTTAAAAAAACAAGTTTGCTAGTTATGGAATTCTTGGTGGAAAGTGTTTTTCTTTTCAGTACTTTGAATGTATCAGCCAGCCAGTGAGCTTTCTGATCTCCAAGTCATCTGATGTGGAACTGCTTGATAGTCTTATTGAGGATTCTTTGTATGCAATGAATTGCCTCTGTCTTATTGCTTTTAAGATTTTATCTTTGTCCTTTGGCTCTCATCAGTTTGATTATATGTCTCAGGGTAGTTCTCTTTGAGTTTAACCTACTTGTTTGTTGAATGTCTTGGATTTGTAGAGTCCTGTCTTTCATAAAATTTGGAGTATTTTAGACATTTTTTTTTCAGATATTTTCTGGTCCTTTCCTCTCTGTACTATGACTTCTGGGATACCCACAATGCATATGATAGTCTGCTTCATGGTGCTCCATAGGTTTTTTTTTTAGGCTCTTTTTCCTGTTTCTCGGGCTTAATAATTTCAGTTGTTCTATCTTCTCATTCCAATCTGCTTTTGAATTTCTCTATTATATTTTTCATTTCAGTTATTATAATTTTAGCTCTAAAATTTCTCTTGAATTCCTTTTTATAATTTCCCCTATTGATATTCTAATTGTGTTCAGATTCAGTTTCCCTATGGTTGTCAATTAATTCCTTTAGATTTTTTATTATCTTTAAGACAATTGTTTAACCTAGTAAGTCCAGAGCCCAGGCTTCATCAGAAATAGTTTCTGTCAGTTATTTTTTTTCACTTTGAGTGAACCTGCTGCTTTTTAGGTCTCTTTAGGTTTTTGCTGAAACCTGGACATTTGAATCTTTTAATGTAATAACTCTGAAAATCAGATTGCCTCCGTCCTCCATGATTTGGTGGGGTTTTTATTGTCATCCAGTATGTCTGTGATGGGAATTATCCTGAGGTGAAAACTTAATGTATTCTGAATTCTTTTCTGAACCTGTTTTTAGCTGGGTATGTGCAGTGGCTTTCTAAATTTCCTCACATACCTGGTTATTTCAAAAACAACAATAAGTATCAGCAAGGTGCTAAGCAACTCAGTGAGACCCTGCCTCTAAATAAATACAAAATAGGGCTGGGCGATGTGGCTCAGTGGTTGAGTTCTCACGGATTCACTCCCCAGTACCAAACAAATAAACAAACATAAAAACAAAAAACAACAACAATAAAAACCAGATACATTTCCTCTGAATATCCCGGAAGTTGCTTCAACCAGTGGAGTTTGAAACAATTGCAAGAAATCCTTTTCTTTAGATAAAATTAACTTATAAGATTGTAAATAAAACCAATTACAATATTGTTAAAGCCAGGAATTCTTAACTCTTTTCCAAAATATATAATATAATGACTTGAAACTAGTGTGTATTCAGCTGATATATGTTAATTATATTAAACATAGTTTTACACACTCCTTATTTTGTACACATTAGGTTTCTGAAATGAAATGAGTTCAGATAGCAATTGAAGCTTAAATAAAGCCTTTTATTGTTCTGTTTTGTTTTTATTTTTTTGTTTCTAGGAAAATCACTCTTTTTGTTTGTTTTCTTTTTAAAGTTTATTGAGATATAGTACAGTAAATTTCCCTGTTTTAGTATACAGTTATTTAATTTTTTTTAGAGAGAGAGAATTTTTTTAATAGTTTTTGGTGGACACAACATCTTTATTTTATTTGTATGTGGTGCTGAGGATCGAACCCAGCACCCCACGCATGCCAGGCGAGCACGTTACTGCTTGAGCCACATCCCCAGCCCAGTTACTTAATTTTTTAAAATTTATTTATTTATTTTAATTAGGTATATATGAAAGCAGAATACATTTTGATTCATTTTACACAATTGCAGCACAACTTTACATTTCTATGATTGTACATGATGTAGCATCACACCATATGTGTAGTCATACGTACCTAGGGTAATGATGTTCATCTCATGCCACCATCTTTCCTGCCCCCATGTACCCTCCCTACCCTTTGGTCAGTCAAAGTTCCTTCATTTTTCTCATGCCTCCCCCATCCTCTCACCATTATGGATCAACATCCACTTATCAGAGAGACCATTCAACCTCTGTTTTCTTGGGGGATTGGCTTCACTTAGCATGATATTCTCCAACTCCCTTCATTTACCTCTGAAAATGCCATAATTTTGTTTTCTTTTAATGCTGAGTAATATTCCATTGTGTATATATACCACAGTTTCTTTATCCATTCACCTACTGAAGGGCATCTAGGTTGCTTCTGCATTACTACAGTATGCTCATTTTAAGTCCTATGGGTATAGACCGAGGAGTGGGATAGCTGGGTCAAATTGTGGTTCCAGTCCAAGTTTTCTAAGGAATCTCCATACTGTTTTCCAGATTGGTTGCACCAATTTGCAGTCCCACCAGCATTGTATGAGTGTGTCTTTTCACCCACATCCTTGCCAACATTTATTGATAGCTACCATTCTGACTGCAGTCAAATAAAATCTTAGAGTAGCTTTGATTTGCATTTCTCTAATTACTAGAGATGTTGAACATTTTTTTCATGTATTTGTTCTTCTGAGAAGTGTCTGTTCAGCTCCTTAGCCCATTTATTGATTGGGTTGTTTTCTTAGTGTTAAGTTTTTTGAGTTCTTTATATATCCTGGAGATTAATACTCTATCTGACGTGTGTGTGGCAAAAATTTGCTCCCAAAATGAAGCTCTCTGTTCACTTCATTGATTGTTTTTTCTTTTTTAAATATATTTTAGTTGTTAATGGTCCTTTATTTTATTTATTTGTTTGTGGTGCTGAAAATCGAACCAAATACCTCCCGCATGCTAGATAAGTGCACTACCACTGAGCCACAACCCCAGTCCCCATTGATTGTTTCTTTTGCTGAGAAGAAGCTTTTTAGTTTCAGTCAATCCCACTTATTAATCCTTGATTTTATTTCTTGGGCTTTAGGAGTCTTGTTAAGGAAGTTGGGGCCTAATCTATCATAATGATGTTTGGGGTTTACTTTTTCCTCTATTAGGCACAGGGTCTCTGAACTAATTTCTAGGTCCTTGATCCACTTTGAGTTGAGTTTTATGCATGGTGAGAGATATGGGTTTATTTTCATTTTGCTGCATATGGATTTCCATTTCTCCCAGCACCATTTGTTGAAGAGGCTATCTTTTTCTCTACTATATGTTTTTGGCACCTTTATCTAGTATAACTGTATAATGTGGGTTTGTCTCTGTGTCTTCTAATCTATACCATTGGTCTACGACTCACATGCTGCTATTGCTCTATACTATAGTTTAAGGTCTGGTGTTGTGATGCCTCCTGCTTCACTCTTCTTGCTAAGAATTGTTTTGGCTATTCTAGGTCTCTAATTTTTCCCAATGAATTTTTCATGATTGCTTTTTCTATTTCTAAAAGGAATGATGTTGGGATTTTAATTGGAATCACATTCAATCTGTAGTGCCTTGGATATTCTGAGCATTTTGACAATATTAATTTTGCCTATTAAAGAGCATGGGATATCTTTCCATCTTCTAAGGTCTTCTTCAATTTCTTTATTTAGTGTTCTATAGTTTTCATTGTAGAGGTCTTTCACCTCTTTTATTGAGTCTCGAGTTTTTTGTTTGTTTGTTTTTTGGGTTTTTTTGAGGCTATTGTGAATGGGATGGTTTTCCTAATTTTCCTTTCAGAGGATTCATCACTGATGTATAGAAATGCATTTGATTTATGGATATTGATTTTATATCCTGCTACTTTACTGAATTCATTAATTCTAGAATTTTTCTGGTTGAGTTTTTTGGATCCTCTAAAAAATCATGTCATCAGCAAATAATAATAGTTTAAGTTCTTTTTTTCCGAATTGTATCACTTTAATTTCTTTTTTCTGTCTAATTGATCTGGCTAGAGTTTCAAGAATTGTGTGGAATAGAAGTGGAGAAAGAAGGCATGGGGAAATCATTTTTTATTAGTCCTCAGAATTGGAAATGTAACCAGGTATTTTGCATTACAATCAGGTAGAATTAAAGTGAGCTTATGCTAATTTGCCTCATTAATTTGAAGTCCATAACTATACCCATATTCATAACAATATTGGTAGAAAGAATTCTTATCGTATTAATAATTTAAACAAAGTGTAAATGATGAATACCTACAACAAACTTAGAAGCATTTAGAATAATTTTAGGATCTTCCATTTGTATTAAGATAATTTGCTAATATAGATCTCTTTATAAATATACATCTCATAGACCCTCTACTTAGAAACATTCTTTCCCCCTCTTACTATAGATATTCAAGTTAGTGTCTCAAAGTAGCTTTCTTTTTTCAATACAGTTTAACTAAGCCACTTTTTAATTTATTTGTCTGATATTTTGCAGCCTGATATTTTGTAATGCATTTGGTGTGGTATACATTTGTGAAGTTAAGAAAATATGTTTGATAAAATGTTTAGATTTCTGTATCTCCTATGTACATGTTCTCACAAGACTCAGGGTGTTTTAAAGGATCTATACAAGTTAAACTTCATCAGGAATAGTCTCAGCTGATGCTTTGGTACACTGAAGACACAGGCAGCATGTCCCATGTACAATTCTGAAATTGTGACTGACTCCCACATGTACTACTTGCAGTTTAAGCATTTAGATTTGGGGCGGGGGGAGTTTTTAAAAAAAAGTTTTAAGACTCCTTGTGTGGTTTTTCTCCCACCTTTTACCCCTTTGCCCTCCAATAAATTCGGACCCAGGTTAAAGAGCGACTTCAGAAAAAAAATATATGTATATTTAGTAAGCACCTACTACTATGTGTAAGGCACTGTGCTGGAGGCTTGAGGTGATTTAAATATGCTAATGCATGATCCCAACATCTAAAATCTTACTTGGGAGAAGGGGAAAAAACAAGTGTAGAGTACTAGAATCCAGGGTGCAGAATGGAGAATGAAATCATTGCTGGGAGTGAGGATGTCAGAGTAATAGCTCAAAAGCATTGAGCACTTGAAATGTACCAGACACTGAGCATGCATTATTATATCTAATTCTCACATCCTAACTGTTAAATTTTATCTGCACTTTAAAAGGAGGCTATGAGTGTGGAGAGTTTAAGTAGTTTATAGATGACTACTTGGGTAGTTTATGCTAGAGCTGGGGTCCAGATCCTGATCCAATACCCACACCCTGTCTGCAGACACTCTGTTCTGCTGAGAGCCTCATAAGAGAGACAAACAGAAGTACTTCCAAGGATTGTGAGAGGTGGGGAATTGGTGGTATTTTTTAAAAACACAGGAGTAAGTAGGAATCATGGCATAAAGATTGGGCATATTCAAGGAATGTGAAGAGTTGAAGATAAAGAAGCAAAGAGAAGTGAGAATATTGTTGTGGAAAGTATAGACATGTGCACCGTAAGTTCCCTGCTATGAGTACAGACCTGGAATTGTCATCACATCATATGGAGGGGTGTTGCATTTTCAGGGAGTATGACATGAATCACAGTTGTGCAACAGTGACTGCTCTGGATTGGGAGACAGGAGAAAAATCATCACATAGCATATTTCATAGGTCATGGAAACATAAGAACATCGTGGAAGAGCCTTCAGACGTGCAGCAATAGAAGTTGTTGGGTGAGGGAGACAGGACAGTGAGAAATGGTAAAATGATAATGTCATAATCAAACGGGAGTCATGGGTAAGGCCCAGTTCTCAGGAGGAGGCATATGATGGGATTGGCTTGCATTTGAGGTACCCATGAAGCTGGAAACACATGCAGGTTTTCAATTGGGCTGTGAGAAGTGGCCATCCTGGTATTGAAAGGAGCAAGGGTATTGAGTTTTGTTTTGTTTTGTTAAATCATGGGCAGTGTTCAATGAAATTTTTTGATTCTCAACTGAAAATTTACATATTTATTCGTATATTTTGACATAATTTCAGGAGTCTAATGGACCTCTAAAGTCTATTCATGGATGTTCTGTACCCAGATTATAAATTCTTAGATTAGAAACAGATATTTAAAGTCATATTAGTGGGTGAATTTAATGAAAAGCAGTATTGTAAAAGGAAAAGGAAGGGAGATAAGGTTGCAACTTTCGGAAATGCTGAAACTTCCATGCCAAGGAGAGGAGGAGGGGAAAGAGGAAGAATCTTTAGTTGATAATGTTTTTGGCTGTGGTCACCTGTGCTTTACACGCGATACCTCTGGGAAGATGAAGTCGCAGTTATTGCCATTAACATTATCATTCCCTTTTTACATTTTTATGTGAAAAAGACCAGATTTTAAACTGAAGACTTGGTGGTGAGAAATAAGAAAAAAGTATGGAATTTTATTAATTTGGTGTAAAGATAAATGTATTTTTGTCTACTAACTTATGGCCCAAGGAAAAAATAACTAAATAATTAATAGGTACCTACTGTGCCCTATTATAAGGTTCTAGAGGACATATAAATATAAAATTAGGTGATTTTATATAGATTTTATGAATAGGCTTTATTTTAAAATACATTTTCACCATGGCGTAAATAGGTGGAAGTCATTTTTCTATCACGTTTTGTTTTGGGGGTGAAAATTTTATTTTCTTTCTCAAACTTTTTTTACAAGAAAATATTTATACTAAAGCATACATACAGTGCTTTTTAAATTATGTATCATTTTACAAATTAAAATTAACAATATTTAAGTGGTTAAAATATTAAATGTTCTTTTTACTGAAGTACAAATAGATCTTTGTAATCTAAGTTAGCATTTGATGTAAGAAAAAGCAAGTTTATAGAGGTGGGGATGTAGCTCAGTCATAGAGCACTTTCCTAGTGGACATTAGGCTCTGGGTTCTATCCCCAGCATCAAAAAGAAAAAAAGAAAAAGGAAATAGAAAAGAAAAGCAAGTTTCTGTAAATAGAAATAAATTTCAAACATGGTTTTGTTTTGTGTGTGCTCATCAATAAGGCTTAAAAATAGCAAATAATCCTATTTATCTCTTTTCCTCTTTTGTCTATTGACACATTCACTTCTAAATAATTTTGCTGATCTAGAAATATATTGAAATTTTTCTTGAACTGTCTCACAAGTATATGTTTTGCTTCCATGATTCCTTTCTGTTCCTTGAATTTGTCAACTAATTAATGGTTTGTAGTTTTTATATGTATTTTTCTCCCTTTTTTTGTTTTAAGAAACTCACTTCCTTTGAAAATAATTAGAGCACTGTCAACTACCTGGAATATGTGACCTAAACCTTACCCCCAATACTTCTCAGAATGATGAGTTTCTTGTTGTGCTTGGGCTGAGCCAAGCCATCACACACTTGATATTCCAGCTGTGGCTTTGAATTTCCAAATGCATTCACATTAATTTTATAATGTTGATATTTTTTAAATGGGAAAATGTGAGTTGGGTAGAAAGCTTGCTTTTCCCGTGTCCTCTAGCTCAGTGACGTGTGGCACCATTTCATTATGCAGAGCTCAATGAACAAGAAGTCAGTTGTCACAGCCGTCTGTTTCCTGGTAGTTTACACACCAGAAACTGAAATCTGAGAACAGCACTTGAAGGAAAACAAAGAGCTTTACAGTATTTTTTTTTTCTTTTCAGGAAAACACACAGAAGCTAATTTTAGCTTCTTGATCAAATTGACCCAGCCTTTAACCCTGGCAAACGTTACCACAACACACTTCCAATAGACAATAGTTTGCATACCAGCATCACACTGGAAACAGATGTGCATGCAGAATTGGCCTCTTTTTCCCCTCGGAAGACTGAGCCTACCACTGTAGTGAATCCTGAAATGTGTTCCTTTCTAATTGGGGAAAAAACTGTCCTCTTTCAAATTTCAGACTATTAAGCTTTCCTGTCTCCTTAAAAAATTTATTATGTCACAGTTATGTTTTTGACCAGAATTTCAAAATATCATTCACTAGAGAAACATCTCTTGGCTTCAGTGTGATTTTTATCCTGGGGGGAAAAAAAGTGGGGGAAAAGAAATTGTTAGCAGCTGCGCTATTCGTGAGTGATGGTTACACAGTTTATATATTAAAAGGTTTGGAATGTGAACAATTACCTCTTTTACTTTCTCACCAACTCTCCTGTAGTTTATATAAACTGCGTTTTTATTACCAAAGAAATGTCAGTCTCCCCTTCCTCATCCCTGCCCACCCTGGCCCTGCAAGGCTCACTCCCTCCCTGAAGCCAGCAGCAGCCAACTCAGCCCCCAGCCACCAACCACTCACCCCCAGCAGAGGTTCTGGGCAGCACAGAAGGCTCATGTTGAATGGAGCCCCCTGCTCAGAAGGAGCCAAAATGTTTCCTCAGTCCAGAATTATTTATCACAGGCTGTTCTCAGAACTTCTGGGGAGACCCCATTAGCTTCTGAAAAGCTAGGTGTCTTCCCACTTTAGCCAGGAGAAAAGAAACAAATGTCTGTTTCCTTACACAGTTAAAAAGAATGTTTCCAGTCTCGTTTGCTGTCATATTGGCTTCTCTTAAGATACATTCTGCTGCCAATTATGTTTTAAAAAACCAATTTAAAAATTTTTTAAAAAAAGATATCCTTTTACTCTGTAGTAGCCATAATTGGGTGTAATATGCATTCATATAGAGAGTCTACATATGTAAAACTCAGTGAGGTAGCTTTTTGTAAGCAGTTTTGGTAACTTTTTGAAACAATTCTTTTTTGAAATGTATTGGCTCTGGGACTTCTCTGAATTTATAAAGCCAATTAATAGTAGATGGGTCTGAGCTGGAGTTCCACACCCAAGTATACAGAACCACCCAGTGACCACGCATGAAGTTTCCATGTTTTTAAGGTGTACAGGCAGAGAAATCTTAATTGATAATTCATACTTATAAATTATGAATTTAGAAAAATGCATTATTTTTTTAATGTTGTGTCTTACTGTTAGCAGAGCATTATGTAACTTACAGTGCTTATCATTATTCAGTGCATAAATGAGTTTTTCCTCCCTTTCTCAAAAAAAAAAAAAAAAAAGAACATTGCTTATCCCTCTAGGTGAATTATTTACCTTAAATTTTAAATATAATTTTAAGATTCTAATACATCTAATACATCGATTTTAGGATTATAATACATTTGTATGGAATTATATCTGTAGGAAATTAGATACTAAGTAAAGAGATCTTGGACCATTACAATAATTGCACATTAAATATGTTAAATGAAAAAATATTCTAAATTGTATAGAATACATAACCAATCATTGGTCAGATATTTGCACCAAAAATTTATATCTTACATTTGCAAGTTAATGTCTAATAGCTACATTTGAACTTTGTAAAGGGAATTTAAGCTATTTTCCTGGAATTTTTGTTTGATTGCCAAAGGGCAAAAATTCTCATTGAATTTCAGTTGTGGAATCCAGTGCTTCTTTTGTGTGTATGTTTTTATTATGTGTATATGTTCTTATTACCAAAGAATGCTTTATTAACCTTTACATTTTCATAATAAAGTTGATGTCTCTTCTTTAAAATGACGTGTGAACAGCAGAAAACTACACTAAGTAGTCTCCCATATTTGTAATTTCTTTTAAATATGTTTTCAAGATTTGAAATTTCTTTTTATTGATGCCATGTCAAAAATATAGTTTATAAATTATATCAACTATAAACCAATTGAGAAATGTGCAATATCATCAATAATGGTGACATTATCAAGGAATTTTTGTATTGTACTAGACAGAAATTTTTATGTGATATAAATATTTATTGTTGTGTAGTTTGCTAAAAACAAATACTCCAAATTATAAATATTAATTTCTACTTAGCATGAAATCTTCCTAACTTGTCTTACTATTGTATTTCTTATCATTATCACAATGGAACAAGACTGAGAATACCCCTACAGTGTCTATCTGTCATAGTCTGTCTGTATGAGAAACTTAACCCAAAGTACAAATTTTTTAAGTGAATATAAAGAATTATATTTCAAGGAGTAGATCTCGTCCGTGTGACTTTCCTGATATGATAAATTAAAACTAGATACTGTTCACATATAATGAAAAAATTCATTAAATAAATCTATCTTGTGTCTATAAAAATAAACACAGTCAGGCATGGTGGCACATGCCTGTAATCCCAGCTACTTGGGAGACTGAGGCAGGAGGATCACAAGTTCAAGACTAGACTGGGAAAGTGACAGAGACCCTGTCTCAAAAAAAAAAAAAATTAAAAACACTATACACACCTAATTGCAGGGCATAACACTAGAACCTTACCTGTGTTAGGCTCTTATTTCAGTAGCCCTGTAGGATGAATGGCGTTTTCCCTAGTTTTGGACAAAAGGGGGTGAACTGATCTACTCAGTGCCCCATAAGTGATAAATAGTGGATCTGGGATTTAGATCTGGGATTTAAATCCAGGACTCCCCCTAACTCCAAAATGCAAAATGTACCACTTATTTTAATGACTTGGTGTATGTATATATGATGTGTGGATGTACACATGTGTATACATACATCTACCCATATGTGTGTTCTTATACTAGTGCTTTTGTTCTAATTAGTCAGCATTTCTTCCCCAACTTTCTCATGGAAGAAAACTTTTACACAGAGAAAATCTAACTTTCAGTAGTTAGAACAATCTGTCCTTGGTATCTTAATTTTTTTAATTCTTGTCTTAATGAACACATTTTCATTTACCCATTTAAGTTTCCCAGATACATAAAGGGTATAGGCAATATATCTTCATTTTTGAAATATTAATATTCATTGTCATATTTATACCATAAACATGCATTGTGTGCAGCTGGTGTATTTACATTCTTCAATCTTTTCTATTTTCTGTAGTTTTCTGCTGGGCTAGTGATTTTGATGTGTACTCATAAGGCCAACTCTATATTTCAGAAAACTACATACTGGATTCACTTTTTCTTCTTTTTCAACTTTTTACATTACAGTTTTTCTTTCTTTTGCGGTTCTCCTTTAGAAGAAAGAAAGAAAGAAAAATAGCATGTCCTTCTGTCAGAATCTTATTTACAACATGCACAGGTTGCTTTTCCTCCTGTTGACTGTGCTTTCACCTCTTTTCCCAGCTGCAGCCCTTTTGATGTACAGAGAGAGGGTGAACAGATTACAGATCTGGGGCTCTCCACAAAGCCAAGGGGTGCCCCTGTCCCAGCTTTAACAGGTGCTGTTTGCCCTCACAAGGACAGAAGCAATTAAATTGTTTGTTCTGCTGCAGAGTAAATGGCCTACTGAGAACTTGTTTGTACTTTTATATGTTTTTATGGTTAATGTTTTCAGTGACCCATGTTATAAAGTAAACCATAACTACTTCTGTAAGCATGTTACAGTAGTAAAGCAAAACTGTATATTTCTAGATATTTATATCACTTCACTCAAACTCTCGGAGTAAAACTTAAAAAGAAAGATTTCTTCCCAAATGTTTCAGTTAGAAACTCAATTTCAGATCCTTGGCAGTCTTATGTATAGGCTTTCTTACATGATTGTTGAATAACATGTTATTATACGTGGGGGAAGAATAGTTCTTTTGTTGGCTGCATTACATTTTGTGGTGAAATTGGAGAAAACAAATCATTAAGGAAGTCTATTTTGGTTCAAGACATTACACACTTATGACGAGTCTGTTTTTTAACCTTGCCAAGTTAAAAGAAAATGCAGACCCATTTGTATTGGAACAGGAAGGCATGTTCTAGATTGCAATCTATCAGTAGCATCATGTGTGTGAGTGTGTGTGTGTGTGTGTGTGTGTGTGTGTGTGTAGAGCAGTGCATTAACTATGTATGCATAAATGCCAGTTTATATAGAGTTGTGCTACTTTTCTTAGATGCGGTCACTGCTAATTTACTGAGGACTAATTTTCTAGTTTTAGAATAAAGGAAAAATATGTATTCTTAATGAAATATTAAACTCTCACAACTCTACCCAGACCTGATTATTTCCCTAGTCTTCCAAAATATTATCACGCCGCCTCCACTGAAATTCCTATCAAAACAGCAGACAAAAAATAAAAACTTCTACAACTTAAAAAAAAAGTCTATTTATTTGTTGCACTCTTGAGCAGAGAAAAAGGGATGAAAAGAAATAGACATTGTTTGATTGAGTAAATTCAACATTTTTTGAAAGATGTGGAAAAAGCCTGTTAACTCTTTGTGTACTTCTGTGATCTTTGATTAATTACAATGAGGCTATGTTACTTTATGTTAAAGTTCTACAAGTTAGAAAACATAGCAAAATGAATTTACAGTATATTCTGAATTACCAACAATAGCTTGCCATATTTCCTCTCTTTATAATATCAATATTTTAGAAGACATTACTGTCATTGTGTATAAATAAATCTAATGTTGGTGTTTTGTGGGGTCACCATTGTATAGCCATCAGAGATGCTTGAGCTTTGGAATGAGATAAAATTGAGATCCAGTCATATCACAGTTTAATCCTTATTTGATGTAATTTGAGATAGCTAAATAAGCTCTTTGAACCACAGTTTCCTCATTTGTAAGTCATTAGAATACCATTTCCATAAGATGGTTCAAAGTAATGGAGATAGTTACAGCTGCTAACACATAGCAATTCTCCCATAAATGCTACCTGGTACTTCTATAAGTACCATAGTAGGTTCTCATAAATGCTGGGTGGATGGTTGGTTCAATGAATGATTGCTCCTCCCCTCCCCTTGCCCAGTCACTTCACCTACAGAGCCAGATCAATGCCAGGAGCATACTTCCCCCCACCCCTTCCTTTGCAGGTGGGACAATGAACATTCTTATTCTATTCTATTCTATTCTATTCTATTCTATTCATACTGGGGATGGAAGCCAGGTGATGCTTTACCATTGAACTATATCCCCAGCACTTTTTTATTTTGAGACAATGTCTCACTAAGTTGTTTAGTGCCAAGCTAAGTTGCTGACAATGGCCTCAAACCTGTGATCCTCCTAACTCTGCCTCCCCAGTCCCTGGGATCATAGAGGGGCCTCTCTCTTCTGAACCCATTCAGGAGATTAAACCCAGGATTCTGAGGCATGTACTCTTATGTGAAGCTTTATTCTATTATTGCTATTTCTCACAGCAAACACCCAAGACTATAGCAAACATGGCATGTCAGAAGGGGGAAATGTATTTGTTGTCATGGGGGAAAGCTTTTTTTTTGAGTGGGGTGTCCATATGAAGTTATTTCTTTTCCTTTTGTAATATTTTGCAAGTCTGAGTTTGTTTTCTTGGGAAAGAAATCTGGAAGAGTGAAAATAAGGCTTGACATTGGTGTAAGGTGTACAATGGGCAATAGCCATCAAATCAGCCAAATTTATTACAGTAAACAGTCTGTAAAATGCATGTTTGCATCCCTACTAGTGGGCTTCTTTTTTTAATTTAAAAACAGAAAAGGAAGAAAGGAATTGGAAGATTATTTCTTTGCCGTGTGAATGGGAATGAGTCTATTTAAAAAATATTACTTGAACACTTTATTCTTTTTGATAAAAGCTGTTTGAAGGCATATGACTCATCAAAAAAAAATACAAGCAAAATTCAGATTATTTTTCTTTTGGTTTTCCAATAAATAGGATTATTTCATGGTCTTCTTTATGAAATGGAATGTTCCCTTTCAAGTCCATATAGAGCTATTGCCCACATTCAGATACCTATTTATATGGAATCAATCAGTTTGGGTTCACAAGCAAATTCATTTAGAATTTCATAGTAAAAATCAATCAGTTTGGGTCCACAAGCAAATTCATTTAGAATTTCATAGTAAAAATAAGGGCACTGAAATTTTCTGCCATAACTTTTCCTCCAGATGTAAAAAAGTTATCTGATATTTACTTTGTGGAAAATATCACCTATTGTGTATGTTTGCATACAATAACTTGCTGGGATAAAAATGTTAATTGTAAGTTGACTGACTCTGTAAGCTTGCCTCAAAACTATTAACTGATTTTTTTTTCAGTAGATTATTTTTTTTAAATGGCAGATAATCTATACATTGGGGGAAAATATCTTGGGGATGAAATCTAAACAATCAAGTACAAAATACTTAGGAGCCCAGCTTCCTATGTGAAAAATATATACTATGTTCATGGAGGATTTAATCCACAGCAGAATTTACTTAATCTCAAAGAGGGATATTGTATAACATGGTCATGTATTTTGTCTTAGAGTTTATGATATTCTACTATATACATATATTTTACCCAAATGTAACCTGTTTTTTTTTCCATATTCAATTAAAAATGAACACCTTTCATTTCTTCATACAAGTCAAATATGGAACAGTTCATTGGGGGGGAGGGGTGTCCTGAGGTTGAACTCAGGACCTCACAAATGCTAAGCAAGTATTCTACCACTGAGCTATATCTCCAGCTCATCATTCTACCTGTTTTTATTAGAAACTGAAATCAAAAGAAATTTTATAAAATCATTAAATAAATGCAATTGTTGAGTTGATTTTATTTAAAGTAGTTTAGAGATTGAATTATAAAGCTGAATTGTTTCATATAAGTGAATTTTAAAAATAAACACATAATAGGGCTGGGATTGTAGCTCAGCGATAAGCACTCACCTAGCTCATGCGAGGCCCTGGGTCCGATCCTGAGCACCACATAAAAATAAATAAATAAAGATATTATGTCCAACTACAACTAAGAAAAAAATAAATAAATATTTAAAAATATTTACATATATAAAACAACTAACAATTTGTATAATTTAATGTGTTGATATCATTTTAAATTATCATTAATTAAATATGTAGGTCACATTCATGTGATGTTCCTTTATAAAAACATAATGTGCCTTTACATTAAATCTGTTCATCATCCACCTCTGAGTTCTTTAAAACTATAGAGTTGCTCTTTCACATTCTCTTATGTTATATAAGTCCTTTTAATATCCCACACATGTTTGAATTGCACTTTATCCTCACATGGCACATCCAAAAACCTAGAAAATACAGCCCGGGTGGTCCCCCAGCGTTCCAAAAACAGCTGCACTCTTTTTATCTCTGGTACCCTTATCTCGGGTATTAATGTTGAAAACGGTTGTATGACTTCTCAAAATGTCTTCCTGATCCCAAAAAGTACACCTTTCCTAGAAAGAAAGAACAGAAGCAAAGAAAAAAAGAGGAGAGAAAAAAATAACACCTCACCATGAACCTTCAATGTGAGATGTTCCTTCCTGTTGTGAAGGAAGTGCCTGTCTCTGCTACTGGACATCCTTCAGAAGACAAGAACTTCCTTGTGCTAGCTGTAACCTCTCTTGCAGCCACAGTGGATGTAAACAGACTCTTAGGCTAGAACCAAAACTGCAATCTCACTTAAAATTATGTCGTCAATCTTAAGATTTTCTTATCAGCATGCATAATCCACTGGAAAGAAAATGGGAAAAGGACAAGCAGGCTCCAGTTCATCTTAGAGCACTGAGCTTTGTTTTTGAAATTTTAGTGCAGCTTATATAATGCCAGATTTTCAAAATTTATTCACATGAAACAATTAGATTTATAATTTAGGTTTTACATTTTTTATATGAAACCAAATATTGCTCTTTGTGTTATATAATGAATGGAATTTATTCTGTGATTTTTTTTCCCAACAGTTGCTTTTCCAGTGGTAAAACAATAGAATGAATATTTCTGTAGTCTGCTGACTTGTGCTAAGAAGAGTCTGAAAAAAAAAAAAAGTTTTTATTTCACAGCACAAATTAGTAAAAGTTTGAGTACTACAGGAAACGTCAGTGGATTACTTCTTTTCTTACTAGAAGATCTTAAGTGTCTCTTGGGGATGTTGTAATCCTTGGAAAGATGCTCTTTTTAAAACCTCTAGTGCTCTCTGCTTTCTCAGATATACATTATTAGCTATCTAGAACTAATTACTCCCAAGGTACCGCTTTAGGGATTTTATGATTCCCTTTGTCTCCTGGGACATCATGTTAAGTTTTCAAATGAAAAAGAGAAGCCTGAAAAAGTTCAGTCTTTTTCTCAAGTTGGATGAAGATAGGAATGGCTCAGGAATAGTAGTTTCCAAAATAACCATACTGTGGCTGCTGAGTTCTGGATTTTTCTTCTGAATTTACCTAAAGAACTCTTTGAAATTATTAGATTTTAGAAGAAAATAGTTTTTATTATTTCTCAAAGTTCTTGAAAATATATATTGATTCTTAATATCTCATTTTAGAAGCACATAGTTATGGAGAGTTATCAAAAAGATAAAGCCAGGAAAGCTCTAGCAAAAATAAAGTTCTGTTCCCAGCATGCAGTCGTTAGTCTGCAGTCTAAGAATTTTACATCAAACTGGGACTTTTTCCTCTTTTAAAAACAGATTAAAAAATAGAGTCACCCTCCCTCCCAGGAAATCTGAGAATTATATTAACTGATCCCAAATCATATGAAAGTGCAGGCCCTTCAGCCCTTGGCTGTAGATTCTGGTTCAGTCCCTGGAGGTTGGACCTCAGGTCCAAGTGTCCTCTGTTCTCATTCCTCTAATCTACTATATTCTTCTTTTATTCTGTTCTCTTTCCTCCCATGTTCCCCTTTTCCCTCCTTTTCCTTTGTCCTCTCTTCTTCTTCTCCCTCCTATCCTCTTCCTGAATCTCCTAGAAGATTCTGCAGCTGCCAACATTGGAAACCTCTGATTTTCTCTATTTTACTAAGTCCACCTTTAGCTACAGAAAGTCTGAGCCCTCAGTAAGTAATCATCTGATTCGGATTTATTGACCCAGCTCTTTCCTCTCATGTGCTCTTCACATCAGTCACCTATGTTCCCTGCCTCTGTACTATGCAGCCTCTCTCTATGAATGTCTCATCATCCTAAGATCCTCAATGAAAATTTTGTCTTTGTGAACCTTGCTCCAACTCACCTTCTATACCATTGAAAACAAATTCTTCATTGTGCTTCCGGAGTCTTGTATGCAGATCTGTGTCTTTCATTTATCAGATCCCTCTTAATTTCCACCACAGTAAAAAGGTAACAGTATTTTTATGTATCTAGCACTGTACCTAAAACATAGTATGTACACAGTAACCATTAATCAAATGAATATCAGAGCTTCCAATTCTAAAATTATGGAAGAGCATTTTAAAATTAAGTACTTCCAGTGGGAATATATTAATATCCCAAAAGTTCTATGGACATAACCCCTCTTTTAATGGACCACCAAACTTATGCAGAGACTAAGCAGACAGCAGAACAGGAAAAGTACACCATTGCATCATTGTGATTAAAAAAAGCATCACTGTGCACATTGACAGTGGAGGATTAGCACCTCTGCATCTTCCAGTGTGGCACAGAGGTGGTACCTATGAATGATCTGAATGTTCATTGTAACAGGCAGCAAGACACTTTCCAGCAATCCCCCCAAAACATTATGGAGGCCTTCCATTAAAAGAAATAAAAAATGGACAGTAAAAATGTTCTTGATTGTTTTGCAAATAAAAGTTTATGTATCAAGGGTATATTAAAATGATATGTTAGAAGCAATTTTCATTTCTTTCATCTATTCAAAGTGTATGATAACCATAGAGAGTTTCGAGTGATACAAACATAAGTAAAACTTAGCTGGTATGACATATTTGTCATTTTATATTTGTAGCAGTTCAAACTTGATAGCATCATACTGAATATTAGAAAATACCTCAAAACTGTGTTCTCAGATGATTTCCATCAAAGAGGACCTATTTATCTTTGATGAACGTGAAAGATTTTAAATAACTATTTCATCATTTTATCCTCAGAGAGAAATGAGAGTTTACCTAGCATAGCATTGATTTGTAGTCACTTTAAATAATCAAGAGGATTTTAAAATCTGTCCTCTCAACACACAACAAACTGCTCGGCAAGATTCAATTTCATGTTGTCAGAATCTTCCAAAACTATTACAGATCATTCTACAGAAAACTAGAGAAGAAAAGAAACTTTGTAATCAAAGTGAAGACAGAGTAGTCAGGACATGTAAAATGCCACACACCTAACATCATAATTGCTGCAAAGATTCATTTTTAATTTCCATCAGTGTTCTGCTTAAAAGCTAAAAATATTTAGACTTGATTATTAAATAGTATTATAATGAATTCAGTCGCCAAGCTGAAAGAATGTGTCTAAATGCCAATCTGTTCTTGTCATTGGCCTGTTTGTCTACAAGGTAAGATTCATCTCACTCCTTTGGCTGAGGAAGCCCCTCAAGACTGCCCCTTGAACAGGTACCTCCCTGCTCCCTACTCAGGCTCTTCCTGCTTCTTTTACCTATCTAGTTCCTCCTTACAGGAACACTGCTCCTATGTCCCCTTCCTCCCACTTGCCCTGCCCATCTATCTCCTGCTGAGATACATGCCTCTTCTATTCCCCATGCCATACCAGAGGGACCTGCCCTTTGACAGCACACAGGGCACATATGACAAACTGATAAAATCAGCTTCCTTTTCAGGATGCAAGCTCCTTTGGGTGGGCCAGATTATGTCTGGCCCAGGGGCTGGCATGCTGCAGCTGCATAGTATGTTTTAGTTGCATAAATGGAGGAGGTACTGATCTCATTTAAAAATTAATGTTACTTATTTAAAAAATCACCTTCTGAGGTTTATCTCTGGAACACATGTTAAATACCAGTGTTCACCCTTTAATGTTTTCAGTTAAGACTGTGAATGTGAAGTGTATTTCAAGGTTACTCCTAGTTTTACCCTTAGAAGTCAATAGGTGATGCTTCACCCATTTTAATACATTGCCTTCCAGTTATCATAAATGCTTCTTGAGTAGTCGTCATATCACTTTCCTCCCAATTCTCTGAAAAGAGAAAAGATCTCTTTTCACAATCTTAATCCTCATCTCTTCTTAAGATTTCAGAATTCTTTCACTAGTCCTCTTCCTCCTCACTAGTTCTTTAATTTACACATTTGGTTGGCTGGTTCCTGTTACTCGGCCTACAAATCTGTCCTATGTCATCTCCTTTGAGTAATTTATAACCCCTATAAAATGCCACGTAGAGGCACTTTTTTTACATTTTTAAGTAATGGCGAGAAAGAATTGCCCTGGGAATCAAAAATCCAATGAGTCATAGATTATTTTGTTATTTATGACCAGAGAGTGGCCATTGACAATATTTGGCAATTTTACAGCTATGAACCTAGGCTATTGTGCTTTAGAATGTAATTTATTAAGCAAATAAAACTCGTACTGGTAATGGGTCCTGTTAAATCTGGGGAACCACGTGAGCTCCAGGCCAGTACAGCTGTGGAAGTTTCATAGTAGCCACATACATCTCAGATGTCTGGACACTAATATTTTACACTTACTTCATGGTTTTATTTATTCAGTTGCCTTTATATTCTTGATTGGATTCTAACCAACCATTTTGGTTTAAGAAGTCATCAGCTCTGAGAAGTGAGGGAGGAGCCTGGAGAAAATAAAATGAATTTATGTCAAAAAACCATAAATCCCTCTTTCATTAGATATGACATTTAGTAAATCCAGGCTATAAAGAAACACCAGATGTGTTCATGGAAAATACTGATGTAAAAGCATCATGGAGAAAGAAAAAGACAAGGACCTAAAGCTCCATTAAATATACTTGATGGAGAGAGATCAATATATACACAAATAATTCTATATCTATATGCATTGTATGTAGATACACAAACATATATACTAGTGCAAACAAGTATGAGTGAGCAAGCTTAGGATTTTTTTTAGTTATTTACTTCTATCAGTACCATTTTTAATGTTGGCTTCGGTTTAATAATTGATGGAATTCCAGCCATCCTTACCTTTTAATATGTTTGGAAAAAAAGGAAAATCTTGAAATTCTCAACAAAGTAAGTTAATCTTTTTCTAGATGATAACATTAGGCAGCAACTATTTTTTTTATATTTTTTCTAAAGCTAAAAATGTATCTCCTTGGGATAATTTTGTACATGCATATCTAACAGTATCTAGGACTACAAAATTTCAGTTATATATTATTAACAGTATATATTATATATTGTTATATATTCTTAACAGTATTGAAGCACTCTCAAAAACTCTCATCTAAACTCAAATTCCTAATATTGATCAATAAAAAATTCTAAAAATGTTCTTTCCTTTTGAAAATTCTGTATATTACACCTAGATATCCCTTCTACAAGCCATCAGTCCTCACCATCTATGTTGCCTTGTGTCTCCATGTATAACAGAGTAAGACCTCCATATAAGTGGGAGAAGTGGCAATAGGAAAAATAAGATTAGAAGGAAACGGAACCAGTTATGTGAACTTCAGGTCTGCCCCTCAATGCAGCCAAGCGTGGTCTAGGCTCTCACTCGTATTTCACGCTGTTCTAATTACCAATTGTCTTTTGTGGGCCCCTCATTAAACTGAGAACTTTAACTGATACATAAAATTTGTATGTATTTTTGTAGTACCATGCAATACTTCAAAACATTGCTGAGTACTTTTTCAGCTGTGCGCACACGGTTTCTCAAACAGGTTCCAGTATCAGAAACATGCCTGAATGAGTGAACAGTTAGTCTATTGTCCTGCTGGTTGTTTGGATCCTGCTTCTCAGGACAATTGATTGTCCTTAATTGGGAAACTGTTGAGATCTTAGTTTTTCTTAATTTATTCCTAATTCTTTATATTGTCCAGAAATAATACCTTCTGTTAGTTCTGTGCAATATCAGTATTTTTCTCTTGAGTCTGTGGGTTGCTTCTTCATTCTCTTAATGGTCTCTTGATGAGCAGGTTTTAATTGTGAGGTAGTCCAGGGTATCATCTTTTTCTTTATGGTTAGTGGGTTTTGTGTCACCTTTAAGAAATCTTCTCCTGTCTTCGTGGTCATGAAAAGATCCCATGTTTCTCTGGGAAGCATTAGAGTTTTAGCATTCACATTTATGTCTGTGTCCATATCAGATTAATTCTGTGTTTGGCAGGGGTGGGGATTCATTCCTTTCCATATGATTATCCATTTGCTCTAGAACCTTATTGAAAACACTTTTCTTTTCCCAGTTGAATTACTTTAGTATGCTAATCTGTTCTTGGAGTTTTTAAAAATAAATACTGTGACTCAAACAAAACAGTTATAATAACCGAAAATGCTTTTACAAAGCACTCACACTTCCTCTGTTCCCTGCTCCACATATTGAGACTCGCTGATCTAAAGGAAGACAAGTATTATCAGATTGTCTTTATATATTCAGGTCGGAACATATCAATAATTCACAAGGCTGGAGTGCTTGAACAATGAGATATCTTTGTTCTAAACCTGACAACATGCATACAGCCTGAACAGAGGCTATCAGCTTGAAGGGAGAACCATTAACTGATTCTTGAAGTTGAGTAGTATTTATGGTTCTATTTTTGAAAGATAATCATTGCTTAAATTAAGCCTTACCCTGTGATGATAGATATCAGTGTGTGAAAATATCAACAGAGCCTCTTTCCTGTTTTGAAATGTAAGAATCCTAAATTCTAACCTAGGCAAAATCAATCCATTTTGAGTCACTGACAAATACTAATGGTTGTAAGAGCAGAAGGATTTAGTGGCAAATAATGAAACAGATGGAGTTGGAAGTAATGTTTCCAAGCCCTAATTTGTTCAGTTACAAAAGGGCATACCAGACTCAGGTATCAATTAAGAATTTGTGTGTGTGAGCATGTGTGTGCATGCACACACATGTGTACATGTGTATGCACCCATATACCCCAGGTCTCTTTTGACAATGGATATAGCACCGGTGCCCAAATTCAGTCTTTTTCTGACTTTAATTACTTAATGTAATGTAATCTAAAACTGAGTGCTCATCTTATAAGAACTTTAGGTGGTATTCAATATTTTAAGTAGCCTGTGACAAATAAATACTAGTACCAAATAGTTAAGTGAGACAACTCTCTTTCAAATCTCTAAAGTTGATTTTTTAATTACTAGATACATCCCCCAATCTATGAAGGACTACTTTGGACCTGGCACAAAGTTAGTTACCTAGGTATATTTGTATATATAAATGAGTAATGGCTAGAAACAGTGGCCCTGGGATTTTACATTTCTCTCTCTCTCTCTCTCTCTCTCTCTCTCTCTCTCTCTCTCTAAGAAATCATTTGGACAAGTGGCACCCATTTTCCAAGGTATGTAGCCCATGGTGTAGGGGCCAAGGACAGTGATAGGTGGATTGGCTGTGGTATCCTGACTTGGTTCCTGTGTAGGGTGGTGCAGCATTGCTTATAGATACAATGTCACCCGCCAGGTATGCTGGNACACCACCCCCTCTCCAGATATGTGTGTGTGTGTGTGTGTATTTTAATGTTAACTGAACCTGCACAATAAAATTACCTCCAATTGGAAACAACATAAACACCCTATTCCACAGTTTTTAAACTACTAAACTGCTTTTGCCTCAGAACCCCCTTTACATTCTTAAATATAAAGGATCACAAAGCATTTTTGTTTATGTGGATTATATCATTATTAGATAATAAAACTATGGCACTTAAAAATACTTAATTCGTTTAAATATAATATGGTAACATAAATAACATTTTTATGGAAATAACTATTTTCCAAAACAAAAAAGTCCAAAGAGTAACAGTGTTTCATGATTTTGAAACTCTTATTAATGTCTGGATTAATAGAAGATAGTTGGAATCTCTTACCTGCTTCAATAAACAGTCTCTTGCAAGGACCCAGTCAGTTCTAGGGAACTCCTGTATACTAGTGATAGAATTGGAAGGACAAAGAAGTGAGGGCCTAATATTATTCTACAAATACTTTTGCCTGTGTAGACCAATGAAATGTTGTCAGGGACCTCTAAGTGTCCCTTAACCATACTTTAGATCTGCCACCCTGTGCTGTTGAAATCTTAAACTGCATTAGAAGCAGTACAGCAGAATAACATAATTCTAGAAAATGGCATGTGTGCAGAAATTTGATGGCACACGAAAATAATTTTTTAATAATATACATTCCTACTAAGAAAACAAACATCTTGCAATATTCAAATGCATATAAAATATAACAGGAAAAATAAAGTTTAAAGCATAATTATCCTACCCCTTCTTATATTACTACTAAATAATATCAACATTGAACCAACTCACACAGCTAAACTAATAAGTTACCTAACATATAAGTGGAGCTGTAAGTTGTAGGCACCTGAAAAGAGAACCTTGAGCTCAAGAAACGAGATGAAATGGAGCAACGTTGATGTCTATTTTATCTATTATAGACAGTAAAAAACCTGTCTTGATTTCTTTTTGAAATACAAAGCCACTCATCTTCTCCAGAAGGTTGGCTGTGGGATACCTGGAGCCAGTGTTTTTTCTCAAATGAAAGTTTCAATTTTCTTAAAGCACTTGGAAAATTATTCCATTGAGATCCCGTGCCTTCAAGTTTGGCTGAGAGGATTTTAGCCTAGAAAAACGTTAAGGGTAATATATTTCAGCTGTTATTAACAAATGAGCATGATGTTAAAGATTTTTAGAAAAACACAAAATAGAATAAACACCTCTATGCCATGTGAAAAAGTCCATTGATAAGGATTAAAAGTGAGTTGCTAGTTTTTAAAAATTTTTGGCTTGTTGCGTTTTTTGTCCCATAAAGATTACATACTAATGTAATGAAATTTTAAGTGAATGTGTATACAGGGATAACTAGGAGCTATCAGTGTTTTGTGGCAGCAGGAGAACCTGTCAGCCTGGTGTCATAAGCTGGGAGGATCAGCATGCTCTAAAGTTCTGATTTACCAGCAAAATTTGCATAAAGCCAGCATTTTTGCACACAGTCTCAGAAGTGAGAAACAGAAAAGCAGAGTGGCAGCGGAGGTAGAGGTGGCAAAGGCTAAGCTCCACATGGGGGCCAAGCCTCCAAGTGGGCCGAGGTGGTCCTGGGGGCACCTCAGGCACCTGGGCCCATGGACCAGCCATGATTTAAGACTGAAGGGAAGTGCATGGCATTTGAAAGTCCTCTATTAATACCAAGTTAAATGTGTGACAGGGTAAACCCTCCAAGCAGCCAGCAAGCACTGGCAAGCGTCAACTGGGTTTTTATTATTCCTGCTTCTTTAAAGCAAATGAATTTGTGAATCAAATTGACCATAAAGCATTTATAGAATGAAGACAGTAAAGGAAACAACAAAGTAAAGGTTCAAGTTCTGTCTCGAACTTGGTGTGTCACCCTATGCTTATCATCTCTGTTCTTCTGGTGAACAGTCAAGTTTTACTCTTCCTTTGATTGAAACCCCTAGGATTTTGGCAACTCTTTCAAAATATGTATGAACACTCTGAGACACTAAATTACACCTGTGAGCTGAAAGCAGCAAAAATAATTTACTGACCTTACTCACCCCTTCAATTGCAGCAAACTCTTTACTGTATATTTCCTGTACCTTGAGTGTGTGCAGAGTTGGCTTTTTACTTCTGAACCTCTCCCCCACTCTCTCCCACCTCATTTCCCCTCAATGTAACCAAATACTTTCAGCAACTGGAGGCCCAAACAATCTTGTTAACTTAAAAGTGTTCCTGCAGATTTATTGACCCAGTAGAGTTAAACAGGGTAAGTGTTGATCAACACCTCTCAGGTATTTCTTTAATTATTGGCCTGGCATCTCTGGAGCCTAATAAAAATTTGCAATGTGAGTTAGTAATAAAGTCACTATTTTATTTATTTATTTATTTATTTATTTATTTATTTATTTATTTATTTGGAGGGGGGTGTTTAAGGAAGCATTTTGGCTTTTCTGTGGAGAACTTCTACTTTTTGCCATAAATTGTAGTTGTAGCCTTGATAATACCGTGGTTGAACAATAAGGTCTCTACGGCTCCTCTCAGAGAGAGATTAAACTGTAATTAAACTATGCTATGAGTAAGGAAGGATGGGAAAAAAAAAAGAAAAAAAAAACCGTGGTTTTCGTAAAGCAGAAAAGAAATACATTGACTGGTGTTTACAGCACAGAGACTTTTTTTTTCCTTTTTCTTTTTTTTTTTGGCCTTCTCGACTACAAAACAGTCTTATTTTTAGCCAGCCAAGGTTTTGCAAGAATGCCGTATCAATCCCACAGTTCTGTGCTTTGCAATAATTGCACCAAGCTGGTCCCAAATCAGCAGTAACTAACTGAAAGACAGGAGGGAAACATTTCTCAAACATACAGTGCCGATGAAATTTGCCATAACACTGTGAATTATGTCAACTGCCTGCATGAAGTTCCACATAATGGGAAAAAAGAAGTTAACTAGATCTTAATTGAACGTACAGCTACATAATATCCTTTTGTTTAGGCTCAAAAATGGATTTTTTTTAAACCTCCTTATCAGCTCAGCTATTAAATATTGTGGCTCTCCAGCTATCAGTCTCCGATCAGCACAGTTAGTGCATTTTACCTTCCAAGGAAGTGCACTTTGAGCCAGCTGGAGCACGAGAAATGTAGGAGCTGGAGAAAGTCGTAATTGAAACAGGCGACTGCTTCAGTACAGACAGGAAATAAAAGGAAGACTGGCCCTCCAACGGATTAAATTAGATGTTTCAAATTCAGACAGTATCAGGAAAAAGAAGACTTATGTGAGAGGGGGGAAAAAGGTAACAGTAAGTTCATTCAGCCGGCACCCCGCCTCCCGCACAACACATGTTTTTGCTGGAATCTCACTGTGCCGCCCTGTAGGGCAGTCTCCCCGCCTCTCCTGCCAAACAACAGCGAGCAGGTCTCCGTGTTAATGTCACACTATCCTCTCCCTCCTGCCTGCCCTCTCCCTTTCAGAGGCCTTTGGTATTCTGTTTCCATAAATTAGGCGTGAAATTATGTTGGGCTGAGGATACATGATTTCAGCTGTTTTATAGTTGGAAAGGAAAATCTTTTAGACCTAAAGCAAAAACATTTTTTTAAATATACTTCCTGCCTATTAGTTTGAGATATGCCTATTATAGAAAATGCTTGCTTTGTAAAAACTTTCCTGTTCCTTTTTGATCTCACAGAATTCTGTCTTGTCCTTCAGTTCAGGTACCATTTCTTGCATACCAACTGTACGCAAGACCCTGGACTACCTGTTGCCTGCACACTTGTGCAATATTAATTAATGGAAGTTCAGGTTCTCAGGTGAAGACTTCTACTTTTGGTCAGATATTTCACAAAGCAGATTTTATTTTGCATTGGAGTAATCTACTGAAACTATTCCAACATTTTCTTTTTTCGCTTTCCTTAGGTGGTAGTATATCACAGTTTTTCTGTTTAAACAAATAATGGCCTTTATTTAACATGATTTGCTTAAATACCAAATTCCAAAGTTTCTTGCTTGTGATGTCGGAGATGTTGCTTTTTAAGGTTAGGGCCTGTTTCAGCATCCAGTGTTTTTTTATATATGGGGCTGACTGAGTAGCTTTACATGAGGTATTTTCTCTAAGATGTACATAAACACACTGCGCAATCAAACAAACCTAAAATGCACCGATTCTCCCTTGTCCCCTCCTAGAACCTGATAAATATCACTATAGCAAGTGGGTAGAATTCCAATTTTAAGGTAAAAAAGGCCTTTCTAACTTAGTTTCTGTGGCTCTTAGTGCTTAAACCATAGTCTTGGAAAAACACAGGCTGTTGCACAGTGCTGCCTGCAGAACCAGGTCCCATTTGCTTAGGTGTGCTCCCTCTTTTAGCTTTTTGAATTAAGCCCTGGGAAAATTCCCGTGCAAACATCTGCTTCATTTGCCCTGCCTCCCGATGGGAGCGAAGTAGGGCAGGGAATGCATCATGTGAGTGGGTTTTGCAAGGAACATGTTGTGGGTTGCTTCCACTCCAGCTGGACAGCTTTATACTGCTATAAACCTTTACTGCTGTATTAAGGTTCTATTCAAAGGGTATGAATCTCTGATATTCATGGTCCAACAAAACTGTTACTAATTACTTATCTACTGAATAGCTACCAGGATTGGCAACTTGAACAACAACAACAAAAAAAAAATGCATGTACTTAGCCTTCTCCAGTAAGACAACATTCCTGTTTCTATAAAGAACATCGCTTGCTTTTTGAAAACTGAAAGGAACAAACTGGAAATGTACACTATTATCCTGGAAAACCACCTTGTATAGCTTCCTCATAGAAAGCGTGTGTCTCCATTCCTAAAAGGTAATGTCACCATGAGTCTCAAAGAATGAGGATATTTTTAGAGAGAACTCCGTTTTCTAAGTTCAGGGCAAGCTGTTCTTACCACTTGTTCTCATAGTCAAAGTCTACTGTTTCAGAGATCCCTTGGAAGCAGGCTGTCAGAGTGTCACTTTTCAGGGGCAGGGATAGAGTGGTGGCTCTCTGCTGCTAAGATCTGTCATTTCCACAGTCCTAAACTGAGGAGGACTTACCTTTTCAGATTCTCTCATCACCAGAGCTCCTCCTTCAGCAGTTCTTCGCAGAAGTTTGTACCAATACCATGACATCTTAGATGTGACTTTGTCTTTGGAGACCCAAGCCCATGTCTGTGCAGATGCAAAATCATACCCATTTATTGTAGCTCTTCGAAATGGCTCTGCCTGCTTTACAAGTCCCAAGGAGCTGAGAATTGTGCAGTGCTCTAAAGAATGTTAGTAGGAACCATACTCTGCTGCCCTTAGATGTCATCTCCTTGAGGTCTTAAGTAGCCCTCCTGAGAAAGGTTGCTGTTACTATTCACTTTGTAGAAATGAGTAAATTGAGACTTGGAGAGTTTAAGGAATTTACCAATATCAGTATTACCTGTATTTGGAAATGCTGGGATTTACAACCAGAGTTCTCAGAACCGGAAGCCTCTTTATTTCTAGATGTTGCATTAGTTAAACTTGACCTTATTTACTTTGAAAATGTGGATTTTGTTTCAGAAACCCTTTTGGTTGTTAAGAAGGAACAGTTTTCAGAAGCCAGCCACTTATAGGTGGCAGAGAGCAGATGAAGGTCAGCTCTGAGCAGATGACTGTGATCATTCTTCTTGTCCCCTGACCTCCTACTTTTTTCCCCACAGCAAATATTAGAATAACTGAAACCCTCTCTGCACATTGTGATTGTTTATTTTTTAAAAAGAAGGAGAAGACACTAAGAAATGAATAATCTTGCTTAACTCTTGGAGTGTTTATTAGCCTGAATAAATCTACAACTGATAGAAATGTAAGAGGACATATTTGAACTAGTAGGGGAGGGTTCCTTGTGTATTTAAAGAAGGAGTCCCCAAATCAATGCACCTAGGAATAAGGTACATGGGGTTTGTTTGGTAGGATGTAACCCTGAAATCAGCCATTGTATGTCAGTCATAATGCTGACAGCATTAAGTCGACAGCATATGTGTGTCCAGGAAACACCTCCCTCCAGGTGTAATTGTCCTCCCTACCCAGCCCCCAGCCTCCAACACCCCCTACCCCAGGCAATTGCTTTTGACTGTCCTGTTTTGCCTTCTTTCCATGTTAGGGTCATATGTTTCTGCTATTCTAGAATACGACAGAGCAAGGAAGAAAATCCAAAACTCCATTTTCTTGTTTTCCATTGCCTATGTTGAAAATAGTGAAGAACTTCAGAGTTAAAATGAAAGTATATCTTGATTGTAGTTTTCCTGTCTAAAAATTACTTCCATAGGAGGAATAAAACTTTGAAAGAGACACTAGACCTTAGGTAAGTGTCGTAGGTACACTTGGTGAATCCGGTGTGACACATCACCCTTTCTCAAGGACACTGGTGGCTAAAGCTTAGGCCCCTTCAGCAATGCACATCTGCTCCTCCATGATCAGGGCCACTCACTTTTGTCACTGGGAATTAAATCTATGAAAAATAGACATTTTAAAGAGAACCTGATTTTTACTGTTTTATTGTGGAGGGAACAGGAGACTCCTGCCCATGAGAAATGCTGGGCCTGACTGCCTTCCCTCCTCCCCATCCCCCTCACCACAGGTTCCCCACACCTTCTCCTCCAGTTCCAGCTCCAGCTGCCTGGCTCCAGTCCTGTCCCTTGCTCATCTTTGACCTGCAAGCTATCCCAGGAATTAGTAGGAGTAAAAGTTTTGAAAGTCCGTATTTAAAAATTAAGTGGTGGTGACTGAAGCGCCTCTCTGCTGGCTCACAGATTGTTGACCAGAACACCATATGTGTGACAGAAGTAAATTGGGGGGTTCTAAGTTATTTGTGTCCAGCTTCCTGCCTGACTAAATTCATATGGCTACACCCCATAAGGAAGAAGTATGTTTTGAAGCAAGCAAAATGCAGGTTTGTGTTGCCACTGATGTGTCACAGCCTGCAGTTCACACCCCCAGTGTAGGTGTCAACATAGCTGTCTAGTACTCTCCAAGGGCATCCGGTGCCAAAACCAGAAAATGGGATCTGATTGCAAGGAAGGCACTAGCAAAACAGAGCTTTATAGTGCTTGGTTCTGTTTGACATTTAGGGGACATTCACTTGGAGGGCTCCCAAACTCGTAATACGCCAAGAGAAGGGATACTTGCTCTTGAATGGGTCGCTGACTGTGGGAGGGTTCTAAAGCTCTTGAGATCAAAAAGAGACTCCATGCTACCTTCACATGCTTCTCACTCACATTCCAGCTGTGGGACAGCCTGCACCTCCCACACAGAGGGTTTGCATAAGACCAGCAGTTCTACAGGTTCTGCTCTTACTTATTTGAGAAGAGTTAAGCACAGATTTTCTTCCGACGTTTAAAAAAAAAAACAAAACTGGTTTCTTTTAAAATTATCCTTTATGGTCACTTATCTGAAAATCATACAGTATGGAGATGAATTTTATAATGATAGCTTCTTAATCCTTAAGGCAGTTCTCTTAAGATAGAGGTGGGGGGAGAGTGATTGCTGTGTAATTAGAAGTAAACTCATAAATCAAAATTTAGGCAAGGTCAATGTCTTTCAGTATGCAGTTACAGTTAGTGAAATTTCTAGGACTATGGAATGAGTGCTTATCTGAAGCTGGTGCAAACTGAGATTGGAACCAAAGCTAGGAAAATGGGAAAATGTTATATCCTTTGACTGCTTTATTCAGGAATTGCAGGAGGGTGTTTTTCAAGAGTACTTTTGAACATATAAAACCGGGAAATAACTATGTGACAGTCTTAGCATTAGAACCAAAAACTAAGTCAGAGAAAAGTTGAAACAGAAAGTTAGAGTACTCTGCCTGTCACCACAGCAAAAGCACATTGACACGGGGTCCTAAGATGTTAGCAAACTGTCCTGATGTACACCAGGGCAGGGGGTTTCAGCAGTGCCCATGGGGGGCCCCACTTGCACACCTTTCCTTGTATTCTGTGTAAGTGATGTCCCTCGAAGTATAAATCCAAATCCTTAACTCAGGAACCAGACTTCCTGGGTCTAGATACTGGCTCCATTACTTCCCAGTTGTAGGATGCTATGCAAATCTCCTAAGGTCATTGTGCCTCAATCTCCCCATTTGTAAAATGAAGATAATAAATGTCTTTATCTCATAGGACTCCAACAGGGAACTTAAACACATTAATGTGTGTAAAATGCTTGGAACTATGAATGATTTAAGGTGTCAGTATCCATGATGGTGAAGATAGTGATGGTGGTAACACTTGCCACCATGTTTGCATCAGACACACCATCATAAATGTCCTCAAGAAGAGCTTTCCATCTCATGGAAAGTTGGTTTAGAGAGAGACAAGTCTATTACAGTATTCACTGCTTAAACTACAGAGGGAAGTGAGAGGATTCTTTTTACCTTTTTATCGTGTTGAACCTGTGCTTTTATCGTTCTAGCTATAAGATTCACCCTTCAGCACAGCAGAGCCATGGCCTAGTGATCATTTGTTATGTGTATGGTAGACCCATTCTTTTTACTTTCTTGAGCCATTTGAGTAAACACTTCTTATCAGAAGCAAGATGACTTTTTTCCTGGCTTGTTATTAGTAAAATTATAAGAAATTGCAACAAATATAGTAAATAAATAAAAATCTATACAGCTTGAAGGTGCAGGAGCTGAGGAGGTGCTGAAAAAGGGGAGCCTTGTTCTCTGCTTCCTCAAGGTCTGTGCTGCTAAATCAAAGCAAGCATTTGGATGGAAAACCTTGCAAAATAGTAGTTATGTGTGTTATTTTTAATTGAAGTGCGGTAGTTAATCAGTAAGTTATTATGTCATTAAAGGAACCAATAGGTATAGGAGTTCAGTATTTCCAACTGAAATAAAATTTGAGGGTTGGTGATTTGAGATATTACATTATCCACAGGAATTTTCCAAAATAGCGTTAGATCTGAAATTCCAACCATGGCTTGATTGATAAGGGCATCTGGGAAGGTCCTATGGATGTGTATCTCATTGGAAGAAGACTTGCCTAGCATGCAAGAGGCCCTGGGTTCAAGCCCCATGGAAGAAAAAAATTGGGCCTTTGGGGAGATTTATAAAATTACAAGTTCCTAGGCCCCTTTCCAACTTACCTATTGCAATCTGAAGGAGTGATTCCTGAAATTTTGCATTTTTGAGGTATCACAAAGGGTTTAATTTGCATGATAAGAACATACTATATAAGCTGGACTAACTTTATTTTTCATTCTTTTTTCTTTTTCTTTGAAGAACAAACTTACTGAAAAAGAAAAACCTTCATACATTTTTCCCCTACATGAATTTTTTTCCTGCATTATCTTCTGCAAAGATAAAATGACAGAGGATCCCAGTTCCAGAATCCTATGAAGAAGAACCATGAGACAGGGTAGATTTCAGAGACAGGGCCTCTTCCTTAGAGCCACTCTGAGGTTTACTGTGGCAGAGCCCTACTCAGCCATTGGTGATTGGCTCTTAAAGAAGTGCACAAAAGCTCTGCACAATGGTGCACACCTGTAATCCCAGCAACTCAGGAGGCTGAGGCAGGAGGATCATGAGTTCATTTTCAGCCTCAGCAAAAGCAAAGCACTAAGCAACTCAGTGAGACTCTTTCTCTAAGTATTATACGAAATAGGGCTGGGGATGTGGCTCAGTGGTCAAGTGTCCCTGAGTTCAATCCCTGGTACCCTACCCACCCCTGCAAAAAGAAGTACATAAACTGCTCATCCCCAGAGAAGAGTTCTGCTAAAGCTAAAGCTCTAGTTGCCACTTTCTCTACTACAGATGTTCTGACATTTTTGTGGAGTACCTAGAAGAAAGGATCTGGCCAGGCCCTGCTTTGTCCCAGCTCTGATTCCCCTGACTATTGGATCACTATAAAAGTAGATCATGAGAAATTATTAACATTCACTGCCTCTTTAGGGTCATGTTGTAAGTGTTTTCTGCATATCTTTAAATCAAAGACATATTTAAGCTTTGTGGCTAAGTTGCTTGAGTTGTTAGAGCTTTTGCCTTGCAAGTACTAAGGCCCTGGGTTTGATTCCCAGCTCCATAAATAAATAAGTCTTTTTTTATTTCAAATCATAGTCCCTGCTAATCTGCCCATTTTTCACTGCATGAATATTGTCTTAAAAATCTCTTAAGTTTTCATTCAGTCTTTAGTTATCCTTCACTAAGAAAACATAGTTTATGGGGTATGCATAGATCCTTTTTCTAATAGCTGATTTAAAAGGGGGGTGTGTGTGTGTGTGTGTGTGTGTGTGTGTGTATGTAGATACTGAAATATTCAGAAATATTCAGAAAAAAACAAAACTCCACACAATCATTTAGACTAACAGCCATTAGACTAACATTATGTGCATTTGTGTAATTTTATTGCCTTGTGGACTTTAACTATAACTGAAAATTTCTTTAAAAACACAAGCTGTCTATCTCAGTCTTTGGTAGCACACAGAAATTTGTGTATGACAATACATTCATTTTAGACCATTTAGGACATTACTGACATCAAAATACATGTGCACCAGAATAGGATATTTCTATCTCCTTTTCAAAGTTCTCAAATGAATTTTATATCCTCAGGGCAAGAATGACATGTCCCAGATATTATATAACAAAATTCTTTTCACAAAATACATGTACCATTTAATCCATACAATGATTTGGATGCTATTGCTAATATTCAGGGTTGACAGGAAGTTTTGAAAATAATACTTAGTTATTCCTTCAAGCCAGGTCAACAGTTTTCATCCTACTCTTTCATGAAGTCAAACTGAGGATATATTCTCCCAAGGCTGGTGCATTTCCTGTGTCTTCAGGTTGGGCCTCTAATTCTGCCCATAGACATAAAACCATCATATTTCATGGTTTCAACCATTAAATACCTGGCACCCTGTGTAATACCACAGTTTCCTTGCCCTGTGATTTTTGCTGATGTACCTGCATTTTGTTTATGTAAATGTTTTTGCACTAGTTGAACAGCTTATACAGTGTTGCAGTTTTCTGAGTTTTTTATTCAATGAATAGACCTTAGATTGAGAAATTCTTTGAGTAGATATAAATATAATGAAGGAGAATTTGCAGTGTAAGTATTTAGGCAGGCACTCTACCAACTGAGCTATATCCCCAGCCCCAAATCTCTGTACATTTATCTTAGAGGAAAAAAGAAGCCACAGTGTACTAGTGTAGCACTGGTACTAAATAACTGGTAAACTCATTTCAAAAGGTTAGGATACACTTCCCATACAGACCTAAATACTGTTTTGTTTTGTTTTTATTCTGTTTTGTTTTGTTTTCAAGATACTGGGGATTGAATCCAGGTGTGCTCTACCACTGAGCTACATCCCCAATCTTCCTTCTTTCTCCCTTCCTCTCCCCTCCTCTCTCTTCTTTTCCCCTCCTATCTTTCCCTTCCCTTCCCTTCCCAGGTACATTATTCTTTAAGATGAGTACAGACTTCTCTTCATGTTGGGCACTGAACTATCAAACTTTCTACTCTAAGTGTATTTAGAGTATAAAGGGTATCTGGGAGAAGTTCTGAGACTTGAGATGTATTGGCAGAGAATTTGTGTGATTTCAGAAATACGAAGCAAAATAAGAAACCCAGAAATCCATGTGACCATAAAATTGCAGAGCATGAAGGGAAGGGAATAGTAATTATCCTCCAGGGAGTTTTAAACTTTCCTTCCCATTTTAAAGTGAGAAAATTAGCTGCCTTTACAATAAACTATCTCTACCACCTCTGCATATGAGGCACCCCTGCCTTCTCCTGGGATGGCTCAGAAGCATCCAGGTGTCTCCAAGTTGATGTCATTCACTTTACACAAGGACAGATTCATCAAGTCCTGGACATCTTAAGGTCATGAATTTCTAGAAAGAGATTGTTTATGGTTTCCCACTCTGGTTCAGATCTGCTTCAAAGGGACACAGGAATTCATCAGTTTATTTAAATTTCTTATAATAGTCCTGAAGTCATTTGGAACTGTTAAATTCATCTTAACCCATATCTGTATCCCTAGAACAGCCTTATCAGTTTCTAAAGCCATCTGAGAATAGAGATGTATATCACAAATTCATCATTTTATCAAGGGTTCCAAGAATACTATTGAACTGGAAATGTAAAGACACAGGAAAATGCCTCAGAGTGCTCCCAGAGGAGACCTCAAGAAGTCATTTGTTGAGACAAGAAAGGATCACTCTTAGAGTGGAGATGGAGAAAAGGCATCAATAAAGAGATGAAAAATTGGGGGCTGGGGTTGTAGCTCATTGGTAGAGCACTCGCCTAGCATGGATGAGGCACTGGGTTCGATTCTCAGCACCACATAAACATAAATAAATATTGTGTCCCTCTATAACTAACAATTTTTTTAAAAAAAGAGATGAAAATTAAAGATATGAAAACTAGAGGAAATATTGAAGAGTGAAAGCATCTAATAAGAATTTCATGAGAAAAGGTGTAAAATATAAAGAAATTTTGAAATGAATATTTGAAGAACATTCCCCAGAACTAAAGTATATGAATCTTAAGATTGCAAAGGCTGTGTAAATGTCCAGACAAGTGAATGAACAGAAACTCATACCAACAACTCTTATTGTGAAATTCAACACTGGAGTTATAACAAGAGAAGATCCTAAAAACTTTCAGGAATCAGATTTCAGACAAATGATCAAGAATAAATATGGCACTATATCAACATTGAAATGAGAAGCCAATAAAGTAAAAGCTTCTCAATTTTGGAAATGATTTTTAATCTTAAATTCGAAACCCAGCCAAAATGATTACAGATATTCACAAACAGATCATTTTAAAAATAGTTATCTTCTGTGCACTTTTTGAGAAAGCTACTGAAGGATATATTCCACCAAAACAAGGGAATAAACTAAGAAAGATGAAGGTGTGGTATTCAGGAATAGAGGAGAAGGGAATTCTAAGAATGACAGTAAAGGAAGTCCCAAGAAGATAACCGGAGTAGCTCTGGTCTCAGTATGGAAGGTGGAGGGTTTCAACAAGGAAGTCTCCAGGGAAATTTTTATTATAAAAAGGAATCAGTTCTCTAATGGGTTCAAGGACATAAAAATATCCTCAAATTATTCAATTATATTGAAATGTGTTTTATAGAAAGTTGGACGGTGTGAAAAAAAACTGATATAGAGGTAAAGTAATCAAACAGTCTGGTGGAGAGAGGGGAAAAAGGAGGATGGGTTTTTTAAAGAAAGTAACAAAATCATTATTAAATCATTATGAAAATCATTATAAAATCACTATATATCATTTGATTCAAAAGTGAATAATATTTACTTAGAAATAAATGGCTACTATGAATATAAAATTAACCAAAAATTAAGAAGTAATTCTAGAAGGGAAGTGGATTTTTTTTAAAAAAAGCATATAAATTCACTGAAAATCCCTTAGAGTTGTAATAAGAAGTCAATAGTTAACTAGTTAATAGATTAACCAGGAGATAATAGATTCATCATCTAGCAAGCTGTTATAAGTGTCGCAAGAGGACTCTGAAGAGTCTGGCAAGGTGGGAGCAGGAACAAGTGATTTCTGGTTTTTTATTATATCTTTGAGTACTATTTGACTTGTTGTTAATTTACATATGATAGTTTGATCAGGCTAAATTAATTTTAAAACATATGATTTGATTATATGATATAGCCAGTACTAAAGGTAAAAAATACTTTCAACTTTTAACTTTACTAAGAAAACAGGTAAGATCCACATTTAATTCTAGGAAAAGGGAGTAGGATGGTATTTCATTTATGAAAGGAAAGAAATTTATTAGTTTCTTATTTCCATAAACTTAGTGGCTTAAGACATCGATGCTTTGAACTCAGTTTTTTCCCCAAAAATTCCTTTGTTGAAGCTCTAACTTTCAGTGTATTTGGAGATGAGGACTTAGGGAGATCGTTTCCTTTAGATGAGTTCATGAGAGTGAGGCACCTACAATGGGATTAATGGCTTCACTAAAATGGACATCATTACCCCATCATTTATGTATGAAGACATAAATGGTGCGACTCTAACTTGCTTACAACCAGAGATATGAAAAATTATGCTCTATATGTATAATGTGAATTGTAATGCATTCTGCTGTCATATATAACAAATCGGAATAAATAATAATAATAATAAAAAGAGACACCAGAGCTCTTCCCTAACTCCTGCTATGTGAGGACACAATGAAAAGTCTGTCTTTGTCTACAAACCAGGAAGAAGGTCCTCACCAGAATGTCACCATTCTGGCACCATGATTTTGGAATTTCAGTCTCAGGAAAAGTGGAAAAATAAATTTCTGAATAGAAGCCACCAAGTATAAGGTAGCGTGTTATGGCAGCCAAGCAGATGAAGCCAAACACATGATTGGGGATATAGCATTTGCCCAGCATTCTACAGAGCCATAATCTGATCCCTAACACCAAAAACAGAAAAGAAAAAAAAAGGAAGAAAGTGAAAAAAGAGAGAGACACAAATTTACCACCTTACACTTCTAGAAGTCAGTAGTCTTGCAGGCTGAAGTCAAGGTCTCCAACTGAGTTCTAAAGTCTCTAGAGGAGAATCTGTTTTCCTGTCTTTCAGGCTTCTAGCAGCCACCCATGTTCCTTATTTTGTGCTCCTGCCCTTCATCTACAAAACACACCCTGCACCCCCTGCTTCCATCACCACTTTGCCTCCTCTATCTCCTTTAACCCTCCCACCTCTCCTAATCTTGGGCTGCCATCAAACCTGCCATACAACCCATACCTCTCCCCAGTTCAAGATCCTTAATCACATCTGTAGAATCTTTTTTTCTATGTGAGGTAACATATTCAGTTGTTGGAGAATTAAGTTACCCACAAGTTTGGGATGACTTTTTCAGCCTCCCACAAGAGGGAAAAGAACATAACAACAGAACTTCCTTGTACTTAATCCCTTAATCAATGAATGGAAATTCATTTAAAACCATGTGTTCCCTGTTATGTTTGAAAATAGATGAAAACTCAAACTTAATTTTAGTTAAAACTACTCTTAAAAACCTGGGTTTTGGAAAATTTGGAATCTTCATACAAAGTATACTTTATGAAATTATCTCCTGTAAAACAGGCAGATAAGCCAGAAACGGTAGAATTTAGGTGCTGAAGTCAAAAAGCTGAGTTTAAGAAGTCCACTTAGCACTTTCTGCATGAGTTTAGACAAGTCTGTCAGCCTCTCTGAATCTGTTTGCTCATGTAAAAGAAAGAAAGTAATAGTCTCTGCTACGTAGGTTATTGTAAAACCGTGCCTAAAACATCAGCATATTGAAGGTATTCAATAAATGCAAACTCTTCTTCTTCTTCTTCTTCTTCTTATTATTATTATTATTATTATTATTATTACTTCTAATTATTGATTTATCTTCCTCTTGACAAGGGGGGCTTGTCTATAACCCCTAAGCCCTGAGAGTTTACTCCTCAGTTGTCATACTGGAGTGAGGCTGTTTATGTGTGGATTTGTCACCAACTGAGTAGGATTGGTAAGATTGTTGACAGAAAGAAGAAGGTTTTCTGGATGATCTTGAAAATGAGAGAGCCATTTAGTAAAAAATAAATTTGAATAGCAGTAAATGTAAAAGTCATGTATTTAAGAACATAAAGATGTTTTATGAATACAAGATGGGGAGAGAATGATAAATGTACCAGAGTAGATCACAAATAATTTTAATTACAGGAGCTAATACACTTAAGTGTGATATTAATTAAACAGAAGTGGGATTATATGCTCTTTTAAATGTTAGCATAGTATTTAGCTCTATTACCAACAAGAATATGCAATTAGACAATATATTTTTTAGTCCAGTTCTGTATAATTTATATAATTAAAAATTTGGTCTTTGCCCTCTTCCTGTGAGGAGATGAAATCCTTGAAATTTCTCAGTTAATAGGAACATTATTCCTGTTGGGCCATTCAATGGTTTCAGGATCGGTGCTGGTCTTGCTGGAAAGACCAACTCTGCCTAGAGGATTGAGGCTTTGCACCACATGAGGTCAGCCCAACCTCCTGTCCTCCAGGGAACAGTGAGGGCTAGAGATTGACTTCAGTGTCCTGGCCAGTGGTCCAATCAGTCATGCTTATGAAATGAAGTCCCAGTAAAAGCTCTGGACAGGATGCTCAGGGGAAATTCCTTGTTAGTGATTGCACTGATTGAGTAGGAAACTAATGCCTCTTAAGCACATAGAACCTTTGCTTTGGAACCTCAACTTTGTGCCCAACATCCCTTCATTTGGCTGGTTCTGAGTTATTTCCTAACTGTCATGGTACCTGTAGCACTTTCCTGAGTCCCAGAAGTCATTCTAATAAAATATCAAACCTGGGGGAGTTGTGGAGGTGCCTTGAATTTGTAGTAAGTTAAAAGTCTAGGCAGCTGGGGATTCCCAAACTTCTAACTGGCTTCCCTAGAGAAGGCTGTCTTGTTGGGGACTATGCCCTTGACTCAAAGTCCCAGTGCTTTCACATTATTGTGTTGCAGTATTGCCACTAACACATTTACAGAAATAAAATTACATCTAAAAATCTAAGACAATTAAAATGTAAGCATACAGTTTTTCAAAGAGTTAAAATAATTTGACCTAAGATACAGAGTACTAAGTTCCATCACCACCATTTGAACCAAATTCTAACTTTGAGGAACTTGGTAATCTTAATGAGCAAGGTTGAAGGTAGGCTTTAAGTTAGAGGTTTGCAGAGGAAAATTCTGTTAGAAGCTCTGATTGCCTTCTCTGAAGTAATAAAGTCACACTCAGGCCTGTTGTTCCACCTCCATTGCTGGTTAAATATCAGAAACTACCTCTTTCTTTTTTCTTTTTTTTTTTTAACATTTCTTTTTAGTTATAAGTAGACACAATATCTTTATTTTATTTGTGTGTGGTGCTAGGGATTGAACCCAGTACCTCATGCATGGTAGGCGAGCACTCTACCTCTGAGCCATAGCCCCAACACCTCTTTCTTTTTTCTACCACCATTTTCAACCAGATCTTCTCAGACATTTCTGCCAGGAAACCCCAGGATAGTCATACCATTTCTCTGAATTGAGGAACTCTTAGGAACCCTCACAGAAAAAAAAGTCCACAAATGAGGCCATTCTTGTGTTACTCCTCTCACCACACACTCATTGCTCTTTAATTTGAAGAAACTGAAGAATTCCCTGAAGTACACAGTGCACGCAGGCATTCCTTATCAGTGTAGTTCCACTCTGGATCCTACACACCTCCCTGGTTTCTCCATCTCCCCAGTCTGAACTCTGGATCGCCCTCCTGACTGTGGCCTTGGTTGTCTCTTGGTCCCTGCCTCTGTCTCCCTTACTGTGACTCATGATTTCCTCTCTGAGCCTGCCCCTGCCTTGCTTGCCAAGCCTTTCCTCATTGCCTGTTCTAACCTCTGTGCATTAATATTCCAACTTGACATCTGGGCGACTGAGACAGAGGGTAAGTGACCTGCCAAGGTTGCATGGTAAGCATGAGGCTGGGCTGGGCTCCCGGCCCATCCACCTCAAGGCCGCCTTCTTCGCTCTCCCACATTGCCTCCCACCAGCCGAGCTGCATCATCAGGTACAAGTGTACATGTCAGTCCTCTGCATGTGCTCCACTCTGAAAAACTATGTATCAGCCACCAAAACCTTGGGATTTAGAGGGTTACAGAAATATGTGTAATTCCCTCTTTTCTCTAGTCACCCTTTTCAATCAGCTTATGAAATTTATTTAGGTATTATTTCTACTCCAAGGAATAAGTTTTCTTTTTGGTATCCAAGAAAACGTCTTTACACCTTTTCCCCATTAAACATATTCCAAATACCCAGTGTTTGTTCTCCTTTCATTTGCATGCATTTGTATGGCAATACTTTACATGTTGATTTTGTTACAAGGAATCCAGCCAGTTCGTATGAAAATTTTAAAAATAGGCAACTTAAATTAGTATTTCAAGATCTGTTTTTTCCTTATTGTAAGTGGAATTCCCATTAATGGCAACCAGGACTGAACACCGATAGAGAATGGGGCCCCTCATGTTCTGAGATGGACTTATCACATGGTTAGCAGCTGGGATTTATGTGGAGGCTCATTAAATAAAACAGCAGTGGCGGCTACCTCCTGCCGAAGGACGCTTGGAGGTACTGTACCTGAACATTTCCAACTCTAGCTGGTCTTTTCTACTTTGTTTTATGTCTCTCTCATTTTTCTGACTGTTCTTGACATTTTCAGACCTCACAGTACTTTTATTATTATTTTTATTGCCACTATAACAATGATAACTTAAGGATCTGATTTATATGATGGCAACTTAGCCAAGGGGGAGATAAAGGTATACTCAAAAAAATGCCGTAAATGTTCAAGTCTATTAGCCTTTTGTTTTTTTTAAGTAGGAAACTTTCATTTTGTTTTGACACACATGAGTTGTATTTGCTGATAGGCCTATCGCAGTGGGTGCATGAATGCATAGAATAGCAGGAGACTTATCTATATCTGGAGCTGAGTTGTCATAACATGATGGTCAGCTCCTTCAGTTTTCTGTTTTTCTTTTGAATAATTGGTAATCAATCTTTTGATCCTTTTTTATTTTCTGATGTAACTATCATTTTGAAATGATTGTAATATTTTAAAAATGCCACAACTTATTGACAAATTTCCTTAATTGTAATAATTTTACTGTGTAACTGGCTAATTTGGGACATGTCCTATTTTCATGACAAAAGCAGTTTTCTGGGAAGGCAGATGACATTGCTCTGAGTGCCGTGATGTACAGACTGCTGGCTTCTGCGGTGCTGGGTCCATTGGAAGAACATGTCCAGTTCCCACCCCCAGGAGTACCTGAGCAGTCACATCCTTGCTGTCAGCTGAAGGCTGGAATTTGGTTCATTCAGCCCAGTGGATGGCCCATGGGCCCTGGATGATCTCCCTTCTGCCCCGCGAAAGCCTCTACAATTCTGGCCATGGGCAGGTGACTAGGCCTCTTTCCTGAGTCATTACATTCCACTTCCATGGACAGAACTGCTCCTGCTGGACTTAGATTGTCATTGTTCCCTGTCCACAGCAGACTCTGCCTCCTGTACTCCTCACCCTCAGTCCCAGCTCCAGACCAGCTGAATGTTTTTTTGTTGAAATATTGTCATTTCCATCCTTTTCAATCATAGTTGAATTTATGAATTTTGGTGAACTGAGTTGAACTGCACTATTGCTTCATTATATTATCATTTTGTAGGATTTTAAAAATTATGTCATTCTGTGCAAGATGGATCATATGTCCTTGAGCATCGCTAGATTTTCAAGATGTTCACAGCCTCCAGATTCTCAGCCAACACTGTAGCATCATGCTGAAATTGTAGCACACTGGTTTTATGTGGGGTTTTTCCTTTACCACTATACTATATAACATCTCACTTGTCTAGCTGAACCACCTCTTAACTCCTTCTTCAATGGTTCCATTTTCAGGAAAGTTTTCTACCCAGGGTATTTCAACCTTTCATGAGAATAAGTGGGTACTAGATGGTGAGCAGAGATCAAAGCCCTTCTGAAACCCACAGAGAGATGCAGCTCCATCCAGTCACGGGGCAGACTATAGCTCAAACAATGGCCACAGTTTTATCTGTCATCCCACTTGCTCTTCCAAAACCTCACCACTCCTCTATCAAAATGTGGAAGCTCATTCCCTTGAGTAGGCACTGGAGGGACTTTGCAATTGCCTTGATGAAGAGAATATGGCAGAGCAAGTGCTGATGTAAATTCATGAGAGGTGACACAGTCCCTAACATGAGGAAGCCTGAGTTAGCCTATATAGAGAGCATCATAGAAAGAAACTTGGGCTCACAGCTGACAGTCAATATTGACTTCCACAAATAGGTGTGAGCCATCTTTCCAATGAGTCCAAAAACTAGCCCTAGCATGTTCAAGCCCCAGACAACAACTCTGTCCAAATTACCAACCTGAAGAATTCATAGAGCATGAAAAATGATTGTTTTAGGGTACTAAATTTTAGAGAAATTTTATATTTGGCCATAGTGATCATAAATTCACTAAAGCACTAGTTTCTATAGACTAGCCCCACCAATTATGGTTCAGATCCATTAACACTTGGTTATCACCTCGTGGACCCATGAGTGTCCCCCAGTGAAAATGTTGGGGTCCATACGCTCACACACCCACAATGCTAAACCTGAGCCATGTCAACACCAAACCAGTGTGACTTCATCTTCTCTCTGATAAAGAATCAGAGAGAAATCAAGATTGGAGCATTAGGGACACCAAAGTGAACAGAGTTACCTGCTTGGAGAAGGTAATAACAGGTTTTTATCTTAGCAGCTTTCTACGATCCATTCTTTGAGTTGTTGTTCAGTCAAAAGTGGCATTTCTTGGTTTTAATTTGGAGCAGAATGACATTGGTCACTTCTAGGCCTTCTTTCCCCTTTCTTTTCCAGCTTATCTACTGAAAATGAAGGTATCTGAGCCCCCGAGGGATGGAAAGACTGAAAGGGCCTTGGTCCCTTAATTAACACATGGAAGACTGACTGTCTTTAGATACCCAGTTGAATGGAGGAAAGTGAGAACCGAAAGAGTTCTATTGTATCAAAACTGCTGTCTAGCATTGAATGAGACTAGCCTGATCTGGGCTGGTGTGTTGTCAGTATAAAATACACACTGGATATATACAAAATATATGTGGATATATTTAAAATATCTCATCAAATAATTATGTGAATTACAAGTTAGAATGATAATTTTGAGTAGTTTAGGTTAAATAACATTATTAAAATTCATTTCACTTGTTTATTTTTATATTGTAATGTGGCTATTTGAAAAATTAAAATTATTTACATGGCTAGCAGTGTATTTCTGGTGAATAGGGCCATGTTAAGCCATTGAAATTTCAGCATTGATACATCACTGCAGCACATCTAACATAAGTATATACGGTGTTTCTATTCCAAAGTATACCATTCACGGTCTCAAAGACCATTCCCTGGGAACAATACTATGCTATTTTCTTAAATTGATTTATCCAGATGGAATATTATCCACTTTGTTATCTTAAAACTAAACATTTTACAACATAGTTTTTATGTGCTATCATTCAGGAAGAAGAAAATTTTGCATAATACCCTCATGGCATCCCATTGTCACAGACATGATTAAATTTCCCTAAGGAAATGAAGCCTTGTTTTATGACCTGTTTTCAGTTGTATGTATCATACTCATCTGATAAAACTATTTTCTCTTTGTAGTTGTTAGGATTTTTCTTAACTCACTATCTATAGCTTTGTGGGGTTTTTTATACTCCATGCTGCAGATTTATTAAGAATACAAATAAAAAACATGTTTTAATCTTGTTTTCAACTATAAACCATTTGGGTTTGTTAGAGCCAGGCAGAGAACTTCATGAATTATACCCTAACCCTGCTGGGCTAATAGAAAATAATAGATCAACTTCTTGGGACTTGGAGGTATTACTACAGCTTGATCCAGCACATTTTTATGTTGATTCTTGTCTTATTAGAACTAAAAAATTATCTGTAGTGCTTTGTAGGAGAGAAAATCATGTTATAACAGATTATTATTATTATACCAAGACTTTCCTGGGAAACTCTCTTTTCCTTTGTGCATGCCTTCTGATTGGTGATGTTCAAAATAGATCTGCACACTTTTGAGTTGCATTGGTATGCTGCAATGATTTTTTTGTTCCCATCTGCAAAGGTATCTTTGTAATAGGTCGGAGCCTGAAATCAGTCCACTTCACATGTGATGCAAAGAAAATTCAGCTGCTGAGTGTTCATTTTCATCTGTTGTCACAGCCAAGAGCAGCCTGAACCCAGTTTGTAAAGCATTGAGAAGTGCTTTTATTCTTCTCCTGTAGTCTCTAGAAGAAGTGATGAAAAGATGTCAGTCATGAGACACAGAACCATGAGTCCCAAAGTTCCTCTTCACTCATGTGTCTCCCCAAATGCATCTGATTTTTTTTTTTTTTGTAATCCCTTTCTGCCCAAACTCTGCTCTGATCCCAGCCAGACCCTCCAGTTGCTCTATCTGCTCTGGCGGTGGTCCCTGCTCTCCATTAGCACCAGACAGTGTTAGGAACAGACAGACACTGAACATGTTAAGCAGAGTGGGTAGAGGGAGGACTGTGAATGTGCACAAATTAACTTTTCTAGTCTCCATCATATATCAGTATGCTTAGAAAAGATTTTAAAGACAATACTAAATAGCCCACCTGTAACATGCAACATGTACCTTTTATTATAGAAGATTTAACTTCCTCAGATTTTGTGGTTGTTAGGGCACTCCCTAAAGTTGAGTTGTTTTCTTGTTTTGTGTTTTTTCAGGCTGTCCCATTTGTTCTAACACCCTACCCTATCCTATCCAGGGAGAAGGGGCAGGGCATCCAAACTCACCTTAACATCTCTTCTGTCACAAAGTACCAAAATGCTGACGGCCTTTTATGTGTAAAAGAGTGAGCTGTGTTGTGGGGGAGCTTGCACCTATTTACAGATTTCTCTATTCAGTGTATTTTCAGTGATAACTCTTAAAATGAAAAAGTTGTATTTATTCCAGCAGTGTTATCATTACCTATGTAAAACATCATAGGTGCTCTTAAAGAACAAGGAAAATTATTTCATGCAATATGATTTATATTATTTTGATTCACAATCTGTATTCAGATTTTGTTTCCAAAGAGTAAAGGTAACATCCTCCTCCTTTGGGATTCTTTTCAACATGTGGATCCTGACTTTAATATTTAGTGATCATCTGAAATTTTCAACCAGGCATTGGGGATACAATGGTCATCAAAGCACCATGCTGCCCTGAGGGGAATTTTGTGGGGACCTCCCAGGTATTTTAGTAGACATTTAGGATATCAGCGTCCACTAAAATATCAGAGTCCATCAGCCCTCAGGGGCAAGACTTTCCAAAGGAAGTGATATCAGGGTGTTTCAAATTGACCCATGGAGTCCTGGTTTGAGGTTTGATGTTTAATAACTTGTTTAGAATCCAAATGTCCCAATTTAACCAGTTTCTTAACTTCTCTGATCTTTTCTTGTCAGAAATAATAATGCCTCCTTTACAGGGAGGGTTGCTTTGAGAATTAGATAAGTTAATGTGAACATGGACATGGATAGTGCCAGGCATACTGTACGCATTTAGTGAAATTATTTTTATAAGTACTTTATTTCATTTTGATCCATATTGCCATTTCACCCTTAACTAGTCCCTTTCTAATAATTTCTAATATTTGTCCCTGACAAAACTGAGAATCATCAATCACTAAGTAAGAGTTGGTCATTTAGCTGTGAGGCATTTCTGTCCAAAGTCTCCCAGGAAAGACTTCATCCTCCAGTGGGTGATGCAAAATTTGTATTCGTTGTGGTCCCATTGGCTCTGAATTCAGGTTTTAATTGGTCCTAAAAATGAAAACGTGGAACTTGAAAGAAGATTAAGGTTTTGGAGCTGTTTTTAGCCTCTGTTGGGTTAACAAATAAATTATCCATTTGTCCTTATTTAATATAGATAAGAAAATGATTGTTCACAAACTTTGAATTGCAGATTAGTATGTTTGCTTGTGTGTGACTCTTAGGACATACCCAGGTTTGGGTGTATTGGTTTGAAAGGTTTTTTTTTTCCACCTCTTAATTTTTCAATATGGGTAACTGATCTGTTTGCTAGAAATTTCTTTGGGGCTAAGTTAGAGTGAGGAAGCAAATGAAAGAATTGGATCAAATTCTGTGAGTCTGGACTAAACCAGGCCAATGCCTCCACCCTCCCCCATTATGCAGTTTCAATAGAATTCCATTGAATTAATTTTACTTATAATAAAATCCGTTTTGTTTCAAGCCTGCCTCAAGACTCAGATCCTCTTGATCCAAGCACAACAGCCTGTTGCTGTGCAGTCTGTTGAACTTGGCCGCGAGGCCCAGGGCCTGGGATTCGTGTTTGAAGTTAGCCCATTCCACCCCTGCTCATCAGTATTTCAGGACAGCTGGGATTCTCTGAAAATCAACTGTGTTGGGGGGAAATTGATTTGAGAGGATTGTGCTGTTCTTACAAAATTATTATTCTTACAATCTATAAAGTTGTAAAAAGACCCCATGACCATTAAGAGTATTGGAATCTGGTGACTCATCTTTCAGTTCTAAGTTGAAAGGAAAGGAAGTTATGACCAGCAGGGTTCATTCCAGAGGAGAGTCACAGCAGGATGTTGTCCCCCACCCCCTGGACAATTCAGTAGGGCTCAAGTCCACACAGAAGAGCCACCAACACATTTACCCTAGGGGACAGGGGAGTGAGGGAGGCAGGGGGCAGCAGAGGGAACTAGCCCTAGAGCTTGGCCCCTGCCCAGGGATTCTCACACCCTTCAGAGGCTGAGCAGGGTGAAGCCCTCAAGGGAACAGGCAGAAGGCCCGGCAGAATCAGCTCCAAGAGCAAAGGGTAGGAGCCCTCGCTAGGAATAAGTAACACAATACCAGAAACCCACTGGAGGGAGAATGAGAGCAAGAGGCCAGAAGCAGGGCATGGGTCAGTGTACCAGGTGAGGACCACCAAAGCAGTGGCATGAACACAGCCCAGTCTGAGCTTCTGTACATTGCTGGGGACCTGAGTCAGCAACAGTGTACCTGGAGGGAAAACCAGGAAGGCAGGGCACTGGACAAGGCACAAGGTCACTTTCTTCTGATTAGTTATCAGCAAGGAGCCTTTTCTAACTAGAAATTTATTGAGCACCTCTGATTCTAGTATCTTGCAATTCATGTGATTTCCCACTTTAGGGAGTGCTTATGAAATTGAGGATTTTACAGCACAGGTTGGTGGTTGTCCACTTGCAACAGTAAGAGAAAAAAACTCACTTCCTGTGGATAATTCTTCAAATTCTGTTCAGAATGAGATGTGAAAGGAAAAAGAAAAAAATCTGGTTCTGCTTTGGTTTCTTGATAGGATGGTTTTTAAATTTATATGTGACCACGACAGCAACAAACTGCATGCAGCATCAGAGCATGTTGAGTGTGTCTGCTCTTTTCCTGGGCTTTATGTTTGTCAGTCTCAAGTCAATCCAGGCTTTCTGGTTAAAGGGAGACTTCACCTTGGCATATAATAATACAAAACAAAATGGCAGGTTCTTCTCATAAGTCTGACATCCCCTTGAACACTTTAACTGCTCTTGGGACAGGAATGTTACATGAAGCTTGGGAGGTGAGAGTGAACTGTCCCACATCAGTCCTAACTGAAAATGATCAGAGGAGGGGAGAGCAGTCAAGGGCAGCCAGTCACTGGGCACAGCAGGGCATGCTGTAGTCTCACTCTGGTCAGGCAGGCAGAAGAGAGGCCACCTACCCAGACTCTCCACTGCCACAGGCTAGGGAGCAACTGATCACCACAGGTTCTTGGTGCTGTAGAGGGGCTGAATATCATGGGGAGCCTTGAGTTAAGGAAGAGCGTTCTGACCCACCCTCTCACAGGCCTTGGGACCAGCTTTGCCCTTGTGAGCTGTAACAGCAGTTACGGCCATTGATTGGATACATTCTATGTGCTTCCTGCAGTGCTAAGTACTATAATTTAATCCTAATAAGAATCTCTGTGGTATTAATGGTATTGTTCCAATTTTAAAGATGAGGAGACTAGCACACAAAGAAGTAAGCAATTAGCCCTAAGTTACATTTCCTAAGGATTAGAAATCATTATTTAAAAAGCAAAACTTTTACTCATATATACCAAAAGCATATACGAGAGCACATCTTTGCTTATACACCAACAATAGGCTGCAAATGGAGGGATTGTATTAAAATATGCCTCTCTTTTTGTATTTGGCATTCCTTGCCTCTTTTGAAGATGTGCCTCTTTATGCCTCCCAAGGTGTAAAAGCTATTTGGGGAGAAGTGTCCTCAAAAGATAAACCCTAATTTGGAGTTCAACTGTGCCTACTGTGGCTTTGAACAGCTGGGACTCTAAGGGACTCTAAAGAAATGTGATTCTGTCCAGCATCTTTGGTACCAGCCTGCTTGTATCTGTTGATCACTAAAATATGCCTGAGATTACAGTTACAGGGCTGGCTCTCCCACAGGGTTCTGCACAATGAAAACACAAATACTTCGTTTAATTAGATCTGTGGCCCTCAATAAATTAAAGAAGAAATTGCATTTGACCACTGATGTTTTTATTTTCCCTCTATCAATTAGAGGGACAGATTAGCACACATTGTTGAGGTATGCTTGCCCAGCTGCTTATATGCTGTTTTTTCCCCCTCCCGGGGGGTGGGGAGTGCTTTCTGGACATTTCCTGTCAGAGGACATTCCTTTTTACTCAGACATCATCACAGAGAAGATGAGGAATGTCTCCTCAGGGAGCAGATGCATTGTCTCTTATTGGAATACTGCAGATTAGGTCAAAAACCTTCTTCCTAGAGTCATCCTTTCTAGAAACTTCTCGGGTAACTCACTGTTCCGTTCACTAAAAAAAAGTTACGTTTATATTTGGCTGTTTTTGGAGATGAAAGCCCAGGTAGAGACCCAGGCTGACTCATCTGATATGTGACCTCAAGCTTCCCTAGAGTCTTTTGTGAGCCAGAGGAAACTTCAGACTCCCACCAGGGTGCGGATCATTATGAGGACTGAGCTGGTCTAGGGGCTTGAGGGGAGGGATAAGGAGGTGAGAAACAAACCTCTGAAGTTTCCCAGCAAGTGGCTACTTGGGTCTTGGATAGAAAACCCCTTAGCATGGCCTCAGGAGAGAGCTGCTGGAGAAAGGCTGTCCCCACACCCTGAACCATATGGATGGTGATGTCCGCTTTTGGTCTCATCTGTAAACAGAGTGCAGCTCTTTTCCCTTGAGAGCCCCCATGCACACCCCTCTCCTCAGTCCTCCTCACTCCCACCCCAGCCAGGCCTGGCCCATGGAACAGCCTGGGAGGCCGCGCCAGCTCTGTGAGGTGACAGGGGCAGGCCTTTGAAGGGCCAGGCACGGCAATAGGAAACCTGAACCGGGAGGGCAGCAGGGGTGTTGGGGTTGGAAAAACATTCTCAGGCGCTTTTCTGCCATAAGAGAAAAACACAAGAAAATCCGAGGGGCCAAGTTCTGACTGTGGAGCTGGTACAACTTTGGCCCACACTGGTCAGGCCTCTGCTGTCGAGCACTTTGAGGTCTGAGCTGCAGACGTCAGCAGGCTTTTTCCTGGCTGGTAGGAAGGGAAAGTTCCCTCCAGTGACAGACAAAAATAATGGATTTGGGGCAAGTCTAGGCCTTCAGAGGTTATAGTGAAAATTAATGGAAGGCCACGTTAACTAATGTTACTCTAATCCTGCAGTTTGGGGCATTGGGCTAAATTTCTATTTTATGGCATGTTTTACAAACTAACCTATTTTAGATCTTTGAATATTCCAGGCTGGAGTAAGTTCCAGGTCAGGAAACCTGCCCCTCCTCTTGAATTCCACAGCGCCTCGCTGGCCACTCCTCCGCGCTGTGCCTGCTGTTTGACTCTTCAGCTATCTCCACTGAACCTTTAACATCAGCTCATTTATCTTTCAGGTGTTATAATAATTGACTTCAATCAGTATTCCATTATCCTAAACAGGCAATTATCCACATTGTCACTTTTGCATTTGCTCTTTTGACCTAGAGGTCACAGAGGCCCTAGTGTAACAGAATCCAGCAAAATTATTCCCTTACCTGTCATATAAATAGTCATCCCAGCAAAATGAGACTCAAGGGGGCTTTTCGCGAGGTGTTGAGAAGGCCAGTCTAACTCGATCCTTTATTCAGCTCTTTAAGGAATGCAGTACTGTTTTGGCACTCTATCAAAATAAAACAAAGTTCCATTTTTCAGCTTCTTTTTTGTAATGCGTGCACCCCTGAGCTTACAAATGCTTCTTTGTGGCCGTCTTTATTGAAATTTCCATTCAGCTCTTCCATCTGTTAGCTGTGTTTACCTCTATTTCTAGGGAAAGAATTCAGCATTTCACCTTTATTTGGGGTGTAAGGTCATAAAACTGTCTGGATTATTTCAGCTATATTTATACCAGACTTAATATTACTTCTTTAACAGGTTTAAAGCTTTTAATTCCCTAGTTCGTTATTCATGGGGAGCAGTCTGAAGAGAACAGTTTGTGTTTTATAATGAGGAAGGCCTTTTATACCCTCTCACTGTCCCCTCTCCATTCCCCAAAGAAGAAACTATTCCTCAAATGTAAATTTCATCCAGAGAACATCTAATTAAACTTTAGCTCTGTCCCCTGCCTATGGCTGCTGAATGGACACGATTACATGACAGGAGCAGAAACTTGCTCAACATCAGTCCCCTTTTTTCCTAGAAATACTAATGTCATTATGATCTTGGAAAAGTCTAATAATAAGAGTGATGGTGTAATAGCCACTGTTGAAGTGGAGTCTCCCAGATGGAGCCAGTATGTGTATGTGTTTTTATTTCTCAAAACAAAGTGACTTCAGCCTTCAGCAATAAATTTGGAAATATACCAAGAAGAAAAATAGTTTAAAATAAAAAGACAAGCAAAATATTTTTCTTTGTAGAATTGCCACATTAAAAAAAAAAAAGTTTCACACATTCCCCATTAACAGCTGAACTTTAAGGAAGCACTGTGGATCAGTGGAATGCACATCACCTTTGAAGTGGGAAAAAAGTCGGGTCCTCTGATTGGGAGTTGTACCATGTTAGCACAGAGATGCTTCTGACTCCTATTTTTTTTCCTGTCATCCAGTAAAAGCAACACAGCCTGTTTCAGTGGTGGTGTAGGGATTAGGCTATATGGAAAATGCCTATAAAGGGCCTGGTTCATGGTAGGTGTTCATCAATGATGAACTTTATTATCAGTGTGCCAAATTTTGCAGGGTAAAAGGAGCCTAGAATTTGCATCTAAAGCCATTTGTTTTCACACTGGTGATTTCCTGACACCTCATCCATCACCTATGACCCATTGCCAGATCACCACCCCCAGATGTTCCTGTTGCTTCCACCACAGCTGAGATTTGAGCCTTATCCTCCAGGACTCTGCAGATCCCATGGGAAAGAGTGCCAGTCTTCACCTGAATAGCTGTTTCCTGGGTTCACAGTCTCTTTCAGGGAAGGCACTCCAAATGCCAGATTAACAAGAGCTAAGGTAGTGCCTTAGGGATTTGGTTCAGAGCAAGTTTTGATTTCATAAGTCTGAAGCAGCACCTGGGATCCCAGATGTTTGATTCTCAGGAGATGCCAAATGTAAGATTCCTCAGATTCTGTGTGGCACATAGTCTTGTTGACAACAGGATTGCCTTAGATTTATATGATAGTTCTATATGTATTTTAGCTTAATTTAAGAAAAAGCAACAACTTCTCCCATGCCTTTCCAAATTCAGAGAAAATAGGGGGTATTTATTCTTTGCTCTCCCATAAATCGTTAAGAAAAGTTGGTATCTTCTTGATACCAGCATGTAGTCAGCTTAAGATTTTGAATGGTCATAGTTTTCATTGTACCAATAGATGTAGGGACTAAACCTCAGAGTCCAGGAAGTCTCCATCCTTGACTGCCAGTGTTAGTTCAAGATAGTGGCCAAGTACAGACCTAGCAAGCAGAGCAAGAGAGGTGATGAGACACACGCTGTACTACTGTACATACTAAGGTGACTGTGACCATAAAGCCCTATCATCTCCCAGCTCTCCTTTTGTAGTTCTTTTTTACTATAAAAACAGAAATAAAATATACATTATTTTTATAAAATTTAGAGAGGTTGAAGGGAAAAAATCCTATCACTTAGAGATAGCCATCTATTGCTCAGACTTTTGAAAATTGTAGGGTAATTTCTCTGTATTTTATTTTTGCTTGGGCTTTTTGTTGTCGTTTGTTTATCTCTGTACTTTAAAGAACAACATTTGAACTGTAAACAACACAAGTTTCTAGAGAAAAAAAGTGGAATGAGGGAGCTTGGTTCCTTTCATCTCACTTCATAGCTGCATGGAGGATTACTGACAAGGAAAACCTCTTTCTGTCCCTGGAGCACAGCATCAGGCCAGCTGGGAATCACTCTCTGTGCAGGATTCAAAGGGATGTGTTTGGACCCCTGATAAAAGAATGAGGTCAAGGAAACTGTAAAGTTGGTTCAAGGACATCATGTCTAATGTGGGTACCTTTCTTATAGACATCCTTGATTCATATACTTATAAAAATTTTCCAACAACAGTCAGTAAATATGAACTTATTATCATAATCAATATATTAATGTAATTTTCCAACAAAGTGGAAGGAAAAGGCCCCTTTTCCTAATGCATACAAAGATACCCTTTTCAGTTAGCAGTCCCCTAGAGGTGATTGTGTATTTTTTCCCCCTCTCAGTACTGAGGGTGAAACCCAAGATCGCTCTTCCAATGAGCTACACCCCCATCCCCTTTTAAAAATATTTTTATTTTGAGACAGAGTCTTGCTAAGTTTCCAAAACTAGCCTCAAACTTGTGATCCTCCTGCCTCAGCCTCCTGAGTAGCTGGGATTGCAGGCATGTGTCCTTGTACCCAGCTTGGTGGTTGTCTTAATTAACACTGGCTCTTCAGCCATCTCCGCAGCCTCTGTTGATAGACATTGAAAGTGTAGTGCAACTGAAGAAGATGGAAGCCCAGCAATGACTCACAAGATCTCACTGAGGTTACTTATAAAACTACCCCACTGAAGCTGGGCATTACTGCTAGCAGAATGCACCAGCTTGTCTCTGGAAGACAGGGTACACCTGAAGACCCTCACTCCTAGGACCCTGATTGTCTTCTCATTAGTTTGTTGTTGTTGTTGTGTTTTGTTTTTGTTTTTAAGATCAGCAACTTTATTTATTTATTTATAGTTGTGTATGGACAGCATGCCTTTATTTTATTTGTATGTGGTGTTGAGGATCAAAATGAGTGCCTCAGGCTGGGGTTGTGGCTCAGAGGTAGAGCGCTCACCTACAATGCATAAGGCACCGGGTTCGATCCTCAGCACCACATAAAAATAAAATAAAGATATTGTGTCCACCTATAACTAAAAAATGAATATTAAAAAAAAAACCAGTGCCTCGCACATGCTAGGCAAGCACTCTGCCACTGAGCTATGGCCCCAGCCCTTAACATTACTTTTTTTAACAATCTTTACTTGTTTCAACAATCTTATTAGATGATACAGATTTTAATTAAGTAGTTATTTCTAATACACTTGTCCTTTAGAAGAAGTCAAAGACAAGAGGATGTTGAGTGGCCTTAGACTGGAAACTCCCATTGCCTTCCCTTCACCCCAGACACTTGTTGTCAGTGACATTACTTGTTAGTTGTTCCTGACTAGCTGCTCAACCTTCAACTCTCTGAACTTCAGTTTCCTTTCTTCAATCTAAAAATCCCTTAAAGTCTTCTGATTCTCTAAAATTATATATGTTCCTGGTTCAATCAGTGGCAGGTAAACATAACGGCAGTAATGAAGTATGAAATTTTGCTTGTGTGTGTGTATGTGGGGTTTTATGTGTGAGTGGTGCTGGGGATGGAATCCAGGGGGCCTTGTGCATGCTAGGCAAGTACTCATCCCATGAGGTGCACCCCCTCCACTGAAATTTTGCTTCTTTATAAGCACAAAGGAGATCTTTAGAAAGTGCTCCTTTCTTACTTTGGGTCCAGTAGCTTCTGCCACAGCGTGAGTTTCTGAACTAGAACTTGCTGTACATGTGTTTTCAATGTGGCTCGGGCCTGAAACATCTCTCTTTGCTATTTGGTGAGACAGAAGGGCAGAGTGTGTGCACTTGAGCACACATGTGCCTGTGTCTGCACATTTACACACAGTCATCATTTGGAGATGGTGATGGGCCCTAATCTACTTTAATAACATAGTGAGAGATTGCATCATGTTTTGTTTTATAAAATATGAAAACTATCTGCAGCTGTGAAGGAATAACCCACATAATTCATCTGAGAGCCTGCTTCTCTTACTCATGGCATATTCTCCATATCCCATATCAACTGATGGCTCTGTGTGTCCTCCACGGACACAGAGAGATCGCATGATAGATGCTGTAAAACAAGGATGTTTTTTCCACAAGCGGGGGAGGTTAAACCCTGTGACACATGAGTGATGAGGCCCAAGTGGGCTAAGAAGACAGTATATCTCTCCACACCAGATAAAATACTGTCCTTTATTCTGCAGCTATATTTATATAAACATTTAAGCAAAGAGTTGAAGGAAGTAGAATTCTTATGGTTTTGATTAATTTTTATTAAGACCCTTCCTCAAATATATATAGTACTCTTTGGAAATTTTGCAGGCTGTGATATTCTTTCAAGATTTTCTTCAATTGATTTTTAACATGTCATTCTAATATTGTTTTCAGATCATTTTGTCATTTCGTTGCTTTCAATTGAAGCTACTACTCCAAAATTTATTTTACTTCTTGTTTTTCAAAATATATACCATATCAAGTGGCTTGAGCTTTTTGATCTAATAATAAATATTTGTAGTCTAAGATACTCATAAACTGTTAATGGACTTAAAATTTCATAACAAGTCTACCTTCTTTCATGTTAAGCTCTCTGCCTCCTGAGGAGACTGAAGTCTTGATGAACTCTTTCCTTTTGTCATAAAGTGTTACTATCTCCATGGTGGTTTCATCCCACATTCTCTCAAGAGGAATGAAACCATTAGCATTGACATTCAGGCATTATTAATGGAGAATGGGCCAGCCCATCCAATAGTGGACCACACTGCTCAACACAAGTTCCCAGTTTATAGGTGGCCTACATAAGAGGCCCGCTCACTGCTCTTTCCCACACTGCAAAGCTAGCATTCCACATGCACTCGCTATTTCACTCTGAGAAACAAATCCACCAGTCCAAGGGTCAGCCCTCTTTTTCCATTGTGCCCCTCTGCTTATTGTGGTCCTCAGGCACTGGAATGTTTTGTGAGACAGTTGAATGCAAATACACTCTTCATGCCTGGCAGTTTGATGTTGTTGAGTGCTAAACATTCTAAGCAATGGACAAAGCTTTTGTTAATAATGTTGTTAACAGAGTTGTATTTCAGGCATTATTATTTCAGTAGATGCTAATGCTTTCAAGAGACATTGTAACTATTGAGGAAGACCTGGGCTTACCCAAATAACTTAGTTGTTCTTCTCAAATAGCACACTTCCCTTGAAGTTCAAATTGAAGATGCCCTGTGAGTTCTCTTACTGCCCATGAAGGAGTTTCAAGAAATAGAGCACATTCTCTGTTTTCCCCATTGAAATTCCCAGCATTTTCCCATCATTCACAGAGGCTGCTTAAACCCTCCCTGCCAGAGACTCCTCTGCCCTTGCCTTTGCTTCTCATCCTGCTGTTTGAGCTTCATGTTTGCAATTCAGGATCAGCAGGTGCTGCCATTCAAAAGAAAGAAGAATGTGCATTTTCAGTATTAGTCCCAACTATTGACAATCAGAAGCATCCCTGTGGGTTCTTGTTATCTCCTGTTTTGCCCTGAAATATGCATCCCCACTTAAACATGAGGAATATCAAGCAGGCACACTGGGGTAATGTTTCCAATAAACCCCTCCTTCCAGAAACCAACAACCTGCCACCCACAGATAGGTGGAGAGGAAATAAAGAATATTTGAGCCTGTGTTGATTTTTGGATTTGTCATTGGTATCATAGACCCTACCAACTGTTCTCCTACCAGGCCTTCTCCCACTGTCGCCAGCTTGTGTTCGAAATTCTTGTAAACTAGATCCCTTCATGTTCACTCTAGATAACCTGGTACATGATTATAGATGCTACACTACCCTAGATTGACGTCTCTGTCTTCTAAATCCCTGTTCAAGCTCTTTTCATTTTAAGAGCTAAATATAACTTGCAGTAAGTTCAACCATCTCTCAAATTGCAGTCCTGATTCTTACCTGCTGAGGTTCTCCAAGGGCCCCTGCTGCATTTGTAGATTGTCTTTTCTATTTAAATCATCCTCTGCCTTGTTCTCACTGGGGATGGAAAGGAAGGACGCAAAAAAATGTGTAAATTTATGCAGGCATGCTACAAGAACTTCCTAATTATAAGGATATATTTTTCTCTTTTGTTAGCATATTCTTTCCTTGAACCACCCTCAGGGTTATAAAAAGAAAGAAAGAAAGAAAGAAAAAAGATTGTAGTCTTCTATTCATTGTCTCCTTTTGCCTCATTTTCCTTGTAGCAGTAACTGAAAATAGCCTGAGATTCTAGAGATTACGAAAGGGCAGTGTGTGTTTCAATACATATTGTTCTCTTTTCATAAATATCATTTTTCTAGCCCCAGTAAGCTCTCAATAAAGCTACAGGTTTCTGCTCAGAGTGGTTCTTTCTGGGGCTGTTGGAAGCCAGCAAAAACCTCTTCACTGGCTCTTACTTTTCTTCCCTACACTCTAAAATTTCTCCTGAGACTAATTGCTTCCTTATCATGCATTCACATTTCCTAGTTAACTCTTCTCTTTCCCTTTTTCACAAATCTCTACAATATTCATAGAGCTGGACGCGGACATTATACTATAAAAATAGCTACTGGTAACATAGGATTAATTCCTCACTGAACATATCAGATGTTAAATAGCTGTGAGTTTTCAGCTAGACCTTTCTTGTCTCTACCACTGTGTGATGCTTGGAGATCAGTGAATATCTCTTATTTTGTTTTTGTACAGGTAAAAGAGGAACAATAAGATTCACATATTTCAGTTTTTTTCATGAGGATCAAATGACATATTGGGAGATGTTTTGCAAAACAGTGCTATAACTGTAGGGAATTTGCATCTAGTTTACTTTGATGAATCATTTCTGCAGATTATGGTAGCTACTATTTTATGATATACTACTATATGCCATCTACTGTCATAGGCACTTTACATCCATGTTTTTTTTTTCCATTAAAAATAAAAAGGCTGCAAAAGAAGCACTATTATCCTTAGTTTACAGCTCAAGTGACTTGCCTAGCATCCCAGGCATTAAATAACAGCTGGGATTCAGACCAGAGTCTGTCTGAGGCATAGGCTTTCCTCAGAACTTCTCTCTGCATCCTGAATTAGGTAGAGATGACCAAAGAAGCTCCAGCACTGTCATCCTTATTGAGATGCAAGGAAGCCGAACATTGTGCCAGACTCAGTGGCACATGCCTATAATCCCGTCAACTCTGAAGCCTGAGGCAGGAGGATAGCAAGTTTGAGGGCTGTCTCACGACTTAGCAAGATCCTATCTCAAAAAAAATTTAAAAACAAAAGGACTAGGAATGTGAGAATAGCTCATGGGTTTAATCCCTAGTACCAGACAAACAGACAAACAAGCAGGATTGGTTTGACTTTCTAGCAACTGACATGCTCCAGGTCAGTCATACTTTTTGACTTAAATGTCTGAACTCTGAAAGAATATGATGTCTGAGTAACATGGAGGGGCAGTGTTGTTTTTAGCATGTAGAATATTACAAGTAACTTGATTTTTTAAATGACTATTTTACAAATAATTTACTTATTTAATTTTGATTTATTTATATATTCTATGCAACAAAGAATACTTAAGTAGCTTATTATTTTTATTGTTGTTATTATTTTGTACTGGAGATTGAACCCAAGGAGTGCTTTACCACTGAGCTACATCTCCCGCTCTTTTTTTGGGGGGGGCGG
>NW_025999929.1:1699381-1732805 GCF_001458135.2 Marmota marmota marmota | reverse complement strand
GAGTTGCTTACCACTGAGCTCATCTCCTGCCTGCTTTGGCTTTGGGCGGGGGGGACAGGGTCTTGCTAATTTGCTTAGGGACTTGCTAAATTGCTGAGGCTGGCCTCAAACTTGTGATCTTCCTGCCTCAGCCTTTGAATCACTGGGATGACAGGCATGTGCCACAGTACTCACCCAGCAAGTAACTCATTATTTTGCATAGATCAAACCTGTCTGGGATTGCTTGAAAATGTGGAGGGGGATAGGGGGAGGGGACACAGTTTACATAAAATCACAGCTAAAACTCCATGCTATACTCTGTAGCAAATACTTATTCAATTATTACCTTAGCAGTTTAATTTTCTTACTGGATCATCATTTTAATAACCTTTACTAAACAGTTGACTGGTAGCTTTTGGTATTTATCCTCTATCCTCATGAAGAAAATTTGTAAGGATGCTTTTGATTAATTCTATGGCATCTCGCTTTCACTTTCCTGGTATAAATTTCTGCTTTACCACTGAATGGTTGGCTCTCAAAACAGGAAAGCAAGTGTGACTTCATAAAACCAACAGCTAACATTTGCACAGTGGTTTCCCATTGACAAAGCAAGCACTGTGCCCTTGCATTGTCTCACTCTATGTGCTGGCAGGTTACAGACTCCAAATCACCAAGGAGGAAGCTGCCATCCCAGAGGCTCTCTGGAGCAGTTGTGTGGAGAGTGTCTCCAATTTCATCCTGTACCTGCTCCATGGTCAGGCTCTCCACTGCCGGGACTCTCTTTGATATTCCCTTTGTGTCCCACACAGCTTTTAGTATAGTGCCTTAAACTAGGCCTTCAGTAAAAGTATGCAAGATGGGTTTCACGAATGAGTGAAAGATCAGTAGAAATTGTGAACTATGTCTGTAACTCAAAATTTTCTAACCTAGGGTCTAAAAATATCATGAATCCACTGCTGTCTTAGGGGAAAGTATCATGTGTAGACTCACATGTGTGTCTCTTTCAAGGAAAAATTCATCTTTCTTACTTTTTATCATTCTCAAAGGAGTTCAAACACAAGTAAAGTTAATAATCACTTCTACAAAAAAAAAAAAAAAATCAAATAGCCACAAAAAGTTTGAAGGGGTTTATTTAGCATTTCTTACCAAAAGATAATAATCGGCAGAGAGCTAGATTTAACCTATGTGTTACCTAAGAGATATGAATATTTTGTGTCTGAGCCAACTGATTTTGATTTGTTAGAGCTTAGAACTAATAATGTTGAAGCTTGGCCTCATTTTTCCTGTTGGCTGATTAATAGTATAGTTCTGCGGCCAAGGATTTCACTGAGTTCCGCCAGCCATCTTGAAAATGCAATGATGGGTTGAAAAGAAAGGCAGGAAATTACAGTATGCCAATCAATTCCATCCTTGCATTTCCTATGTCACTTGTTTTTATAGCTTCAGTGTGAGTATGACTTTCACTTCATGTGAGAAGTAACTCAGCAGAGGCTAAAACATCATTTTCTTTATTTCTCATCTTTGAGAGCGTTTCTTAATAATTGAAATTCAGGCATTTTATTTACTCACAAGTTAAACTGTATACCTTCTTACACTGGATGTTTCTGAAAGAAGGGTCCATTTCTTCTTTATCTCTGTAAACCCAATCCTGGTGTATAGTATGTGTTCAGTTTGTGTATGTCATTGTGACGTAAAAGTGAAATTGTTAGGTTCACAATGCACAGAATCACCAAGTCAAAATAGAGGACTTTTCTAGGAACTAATTAGGTCAGTAGTTCACCTAATATAAAGTACAATATACTAGCAAATAATTTTATTACTCTCTATAGAATGTAATATGATCAGATATAGTAACCCATAATATCTCATCCTGGGCATATTATTCTTTATCTTTTATCTCTTACAACAGTCAAGGAATACTAAAATGAATTCAAAATGGAAAATGTCTGGATGTATACAAAAATGGAAAATACAACCCTCTGTCATTTAGCCTGTAAAATGTAATAGAGGAATAATAATTATGAGGTTCCAATTTTCAAAAGTGATGAATATTCAAATTAAACAAAAGATTTTAAAAATCAAAGCAAACTATAATATGAATTATGAGATAGTAGCTAACAAGAAACATTCATTCATTAAAGAATTCATAGACATCATACTTCCTTTGTTAAAGCAGAAGAATTCTAAGGTATACATGTAAGTTTGGATTCTTTGACATTTTATCTAACATATTTTGTCAACCACACAGTTACACTGATACCTTTTCTGGAGCTATCCTTCCAATTAAGATTTTTAGAAACAAATGATGAAATTGTTATCCTTGTGCATTTTGAACATATCTCATTAATTATACTATCACTCTAAATATTTACAATGTTTTCTTTTAAACATTTGTAGATATAATAGAAAGCATATCTTCATGACATTATATGCCTTCCTAAATTGACATTAGATATTCCCATGTTTACACACATACATATGGTAATGACTCATGTTACCTATTAAAGTTTCCTGTTTCCTGATTTAAAAGATATTTAAAGGCCAAAGTACTAAAATGTTTATTTTTGACCCCTGGATCCTCTGCTTCATATACTAACACATAAACAGGCTAAATACTTATTTTAACACCATCAAACCCACTTTTTACCTTTATTATGAAACCAAGATTTGGCTGGCTGAGGCCAAGTTGTACACGTAACATGGATGGCATTACAGTCAGTGAACTGTCACAGAGAGAGTCAAAATATAAACACCGAACATTTCTACAGCAGCTCAGAGCTGGGATTAACTTGGATCACCTAGTCTTCTGCTTTTAATGAAATTCTCTCCCTTGTATTTTTGTGTTTGGGAGAGAGTCCAAAGTTATCTCATGCTAATTTAGTTAGGCAGTGCCCTCCGGGGATGTCACAGGCTTCCCTGACCTCTCCAGAGAGATGCAGTGAAGGGATGAGGAGAATTAAACATTCCTGAGAAATTGGAAAGCAGCAACCCCCAGAGAATTTGCAGAGAAACTCGCTCCAGACTCGGCTGCCAGAGATGCAAGTCACCTTTTCGGCACTTGCTTGACGTCTCTCAGTCCCATCTGGCTTGACTCAGGGGTCAGTCTGGGGACTGGGGAGAGGTGGCAGTGCAGAGAAGAATTCTAGGGAGGTCCCGCTGTGGCATGTTCTGTTTTGTCGGGTTTTTTTGTTATCTGGATGTGCACATAAGGTTGAAGTAATCCTTGATTTCTCTGGCTATTTTTTGTGCCTCAAACTCAGATTTTACTTTCAACAAACTGATATTTTTTTAATTTCTCATATAATGAGCTCCCTGATTTTTGATGACTGAAATTTATGGGTTGTTGTTGTTTTTCATTACATAGGACTTCTGCGACTAATTATTTTGTAATTATATTAGCTATTTTACGAAGGATGTTTTCTCTTGCACATTTAATGAAATAGGGGAGTAGAGTTGAAAAATGTGTTTCTAGTTTTAAAATCATATCCCCTTTTGTGGTTTACATTTCCTATATGAAGAATTTCACAAAAGTAGGAAAACAAGAACATTATTAAATTTGGGATCTATATTGTAAATACATCTAAGAAGCCACATTTTATAATTTGTCAATTTTATTTTCTACTAAGCTAGATAAAGTTCAGCGTGCCCTGCAGTGATGGCATAGGAAGGTTTGGGGGATCCCTGCTTGACTTGACACTTAGGTTCCCTGGGAGAAAACTTCGCTCTCATCAGGGTCCTGTGTAAGGAGGGAGAGTTAGGCAGAAGCAGAGGACCAGCTCTGGCCTATTGGGAGGCTGTGTTTAACAGTTTAGCCAACTGTTAAAGTTTGAATTTTTGTTTTTAATGCAACTCTTGGTTTTTAGCATATCAGATATGTGACTCTCCTTAAATAGCCAAAAGATATGGTGAGGCTGGCTTCATCTTCTCGTGTGGGGACTGTCAGCTGGACTGTCCAGACTCCAGCAAAAGAGCATGGACTGCTGGCGGCCTGAGTGAGCCCAGCCAGAGTCCTGGAGGCAGGAGTAGCCAGCCCTGTCTCAGACCCTTGTTCTGGTGCTATTTAAACTCAAAAAGTCCCTTTTCAAAGCAAGGTACTATGTGTACTAGAAAGTTTGTTATTCCTGATTTCTGTGTAAAAGCAGTCATGTAAACACCCATTTCTTCATTGGCTTCCATTGTAATTCTCAAGGTTCTCTTCATCATGGTGACCTAGAAAGGTACTTGGCCTGCAGATAGAAGGTATGGGTTCTGACACGTGGCCTGTCTGCAGCCATCTGGAACACCTTCTAGGGAGTCCACATTCCTTATCTCTAAAGCTCAAAGGAAGCTTCCACAGGATCTTTGCTCCTGTTCAGTTTAGTAATTCAGTGTAGCTTCTCTATTAAAAATAGAAAATAACAATAATCATCATAGAATCAAGCAAGAATTCGGATGCACTGAGAGGATTGCTTTTAAACAGAATCCCTTTGTAAAGATAAGAATCGTCCTCTGCTTCAAATACCCGCCCCCATTTCACATACAGTTTTCATAAAGTGCAGCTAGTCTGACCACAGTGATAAAGGACATGTGGCTGAGGTAGGGTGTTAATCAGGAGACCAGGCATGTTTCATAGGACCCAGGGAAAAGGCTTCCACACCTTGGCCCTCAGTGTCAGGGCTACAACGTGGGACAGGGCAGAGGGTCCCATGTGGGGGTCACAGAAAGTGCCTTCCCCAGAACTTCTGGCTTTCTAGCTGTCTTCTAACCCATCCCCAGTGTGCTGAAGGAGTTAAAGGACTCCAAGCTCTAACACCCCACCAGGGAGTGTCTTTGGGCACCAGAGAGACTCTGGCACAGGATGTGTTTTCATGGAACTGCTTATCAAAACTAAGCTTCTGCCGTTTCATTTCAACGGGGTAGATTGGGTGGAAAACTGGCCCAGAGACCAGGAAATTTGCCTTCTGTTCCTGCTCGGCCTCCCTGTGACCCTGTTGCAGGTCAGTCCTTCAAGCATGTCTCAGTTTCTCCATCTGTAAAATTAGATGATGAAATGAATGAATGTTGTTTGTAAGAAACATTGGGGGAATCCTTATTTATTTGCACCTCGACTGGTGGCAAAGGAACTCTTTCCTGGGCCTCAGTCTTGCTGTCTTCCTAGGTCTTATCTGTTTGAAGGGTTTTCAGACCACAGCCCTGACTGCCTGTTAATGGGTTGTGTTCCCACCTAACCTTGTTAACACCATCCCAGCTCTAGGAAGAGCATTGGAGGAGCTAGGAACACTTTGTGCCAAAATAAACAATAAAGTTTGGAAACACTTAGACCAAGATAATTAGGAAAACGATGTTGAATAAAGGATGGCATTAGAGTTGCTAGTGTGTTGAACTTAGAATTTGGATCCAAACAGCACAGTCTCCAGTTAACTGATCTGTTTTAAAAGGGTTTCTGTTTTATTTTTGTTTGGTTTGGTTTCTGTCTTTTAAAAGATTTAATTTGTTTAAATCTTCTACTTACTCCTCAGTTCAGGCCACACTTATGGGTTTTTCTTCTTCATTGAGAAATCGTGTTGGAAAAAATAACTTTGTCAACATCTGTTCACTATTTAAGAATACTGTTAACAAAGGAGTACTAACTAACAATAATGAATGCAGCTAACTATTCAGAGACAAGACAGCTCCTCAAGAATATCTATTCTATAACGTGAATCTGTTTTCTTGAAGTGAAAGAAACCCATGCATAGGATATATCTGTAAATTGCCAGCATTTTTATGCTCTTTTGAAACTTGAACACACCGACCTCTTTCAGGCAGGGAATCAGAAATTCTTAAGGATGGAAATGTTGAAACCCCAGATTCCGTTCTAAAACATTTTTTAAAGGAATTAGTGCTCTGAAAAATGCTGTGTTTTTGTGTTTGGTATGATAACAGCCCGTGGAATTATCACATCATATCTCCATGATCGCTCTGGAGTAGTGATCTCTCAGGCATTAACCCAGGAATTTTCTCCAATAATATTATCATTTATAATAGCAATAACACTTGGTAGATCACAAAGGGCTCTCAATATATTTTCTGATGGGATATCTAAAACCCTACAACCTATGGAAGAAAATCAAGGGTGAAATAAGTTAAGGAAGTTGTCTAAAGTCACAGGCCTGTTTAGTGGTAGGACCCAAAGCCTGAGGACTTCAGTCCAAGTTCTTTTCATGACAAAACATAAACACTGTCCTTTATCACTACCCATTTTTCTATTTAAAAAAAAAAAAAAAGACTTAATTTGGAAAGATGAACAAGCACTTAAGACCTTTTGCCCCTGTGAATCGCTCAGCTCTTACATCCTGCATACAAACTTTTATTTTGAGTGCATGTTTTTGTATTCTTTCTTCCAACACACCCCCAGCTTTAAATAACTGTCTCTCATCTTGTGTAAAAGTACATGCAGTATCGCAGAAAGGCCTCCTAAGATACCAGCACTGTTGTCACTGGGGGGAGCATGATATTTTAAACAAACACACACACAACTTTTCTTTTTCCTTCACCCTAACCCTCCAGCCCAAGTTGTACTCTGAGAAATTGAACCAGCCAAGAAGCAGGCAGGCCTGGGTGCCTCTCCCTTTCTGTGGTCCATTTTCTCCTATAAGCCCTTCAAGTTGGCAGGGGGTTGTTGGGCGGCACAGGGGCCTTTGCACCAACATACTGCCATTCCAGCAGATGGCGCTGTTTCCTCCCTGTGAACCCACCCAGCTGGGGGGCAATGTGCACACTTAAGAGCAACCCATCCCTTTCTCAGTGGTCCTAGCAAAGTTTTAGACTACTCTAACACTGAGTGAGAGCTAGAAATACGTCGCGCAAATGGAGAAATTGGTTCTCTTTGCTTTGAAGTGCTTCAGGCCACCATGGGACTAGAATGTTCCATTGTTCCCCTGAAAGTAAACCTGCAGTTCATTTTACTGATGGAAATAACAATACTTGAATTTTTTTTCCATTCCTGTTTTTTTCTGGAGTCAGTCACACACAGGACAATCTACGGGAAAGAAAGAAAAAAGAAAGGAGTGATGGTGACTGGTCCTATGGTCAATAGATTAATTCTCACACTGAGAATGTCTCTCACGTCTGCATATAAAATCTGTAGGCCTACCCCAAGAGTGAGAGTGGCTCACTGAAAGGGGACATTTGTCACCTGGCAGACATTGCACTCTCAGGGGAGGCACAGGGTTTTATATATGTGCCCTTGGAGAGTTGATTTACTGAATATCACTCTTAAAAAGTCTTAATTCAGTGATTCTTCAGCCTACTTGCTGAACTTAAAACTGAAGTATGGACTGAGAGCTGAATTCATTGTTTTTCATTTTGGCTAAGAGAATACATTTCAGGGGACAGAACAACAGGGCTGGCCTACTGGGAAAAGTTTCTTTCATTTACTGGCATGTTTCTGAATGACCCCATGGCCCACATTTGCCAACATCTCAGCACATCCTGAAACTCCGGCAGCACAAGTTGCCCTCCCTCACCTAGGTTTTCCAAACTCCATGACTGATCTCAGAAATAATGTAACTGAAATGAGATCTGAAGAGTAAGCAGAAAGTATGAATACCATGTATGTCTACTGGCTCATTTGCAAGAGCAGTAAAATCAATATTCTGACTGCACACATAGTCGTACTTTAAGTTACCAGCTTTTTAAAATATAAATTTATGATTCTTCAGAGCAAATGTTCAGTAGTTCTCTTTGATACTATTGAGCTATAAATAAAATGATCAAAGTTTCCTAGAGTCTCAAAGCAAAAACAACATTTTTGGGGAAACACAGTTAAAATTATATTTTGAAATTTTATCAGCTTGATACTTTATTAATAATCTTTTACTCTATATATACAACGCAGTGAAAACACCATCAGATTCTTTGAATGAGCATGTGATGGGAAGTGAATGTTCTGGGACATGGTACACTTCATTTCAGAGACCCTGAAGGTTGACCATTTTCCAAGGAAGATTCAGATCCCAAAGCTAACATCTCCCTTCTCATGAACCCCTCTCACAGTGCTCTTTCTCTGAAGGTTGAAGGCTGAAAGAATGAAGCACAAATCCTCTCCTGGCCAAGAGGTTACATCATAAGGCCTGTGTGATCAATAAGAACATTGTGGTGGTGATTTCATAGCTGATTAACTTACGTGTATACAAGCCAACACTTGACTTGAAAGGCTGGTCTGGCTGCTCGAGATTCGAGCGTGGCCTTCCCCAGCCTGCCTGGCACTAGCTCTGGGCTGCTCTGCCCTGACCGCAGCCTGGGTACAGCCCTTCAGTTTCGTCGTGAGTAACCCATCAGCTGGAGTCCGCGCCTCTGTGAAAGGGCATTTTGTCTTTCAGGCAACACCAAATGACAATATAATTAGTGCTAGGGTGGGAAAAATCCAAATTGAAAAATGGATACCTGGTCATGGACTCTTCAGGTTTGAGGAGACAGCAGATGCGATATCTTTGTTTTTCTTAGTAATTGGAATAAATGTGAACAACTACAAGCAGTAGAATGCTTAATGATGAACTGATGCAGAAAGACAAAACTTAACAAAAACTGCCCTGGTGTTTCTCAGTTCACTGTTGAAGCATCTTGTGTTTCTTGGCTTTTCTATAATTGGTTTATATTATATTGTTTTTTAATTCATGTCAGGATCTTAGAACTTCCTCTTGGAGTTTTTGTATTCCTCATTGCAAACTTTCTGTTTCATTTTTAAGAAAATGAATTCGTATAGTTGGAGTACAGTTTTGTCATCTCCGACGTTGCTTTTAATCTTACCAATTGTGAGGTAAATAAATTATTGTGTACTTGGGGGGGAAAAAAACTGGCAGGAAAGCAGAATATGTTAAAGACTCTTGCTTTTCATTGCTAGTGAGATTTCCCAACTGGAGCGTCTCTGTTCTGTTTCGCCTCTGGCTAGCATCTGAAGATCAGTAATAAAGCTCTATGCAAATACTTTCATGTATTAAAAGAACAATATTTTGACACTCATTGACACAAGCAAAAAAAATACAACACTAAATTAGTGTTCAGGAAAACAATGAAGACATTGTTCATTCACATGAAATGAATGTGAAAAATCTTGTGTTATATTAACAGAAAAGGGTACTTCTCAGAGCTTAGCCTTTAGCGTTTGCCTCTGAGATGCTGCTTATGGTGTTGTATGGTAATAGAGAAGTTTCTTTGGGTTAACAGCCTTGAACAGTCATTGATACTTGTCAAACTACTGAAAATGTTTGTTACTGAAAAAAAAGCTCACTTGCCAGTGTTTGATAATTTCAGTTTCTCTATTTCTCTATAAAGATTTTTTTAATATTTTTGGATAGTTCAGAATTTTCAAATACTTCATAAGTTTAATATTTTGCAAATGTTAATTTGTCATTAACTTGCTTTTCTACCTTATCTTGATTTTATCTAGAATTGTATAGACTTAAGTTTTTTTTTAAATCTCCCTTGATCATCTGTTTACTTCTTAATCAAATTTGTGGACACACTCTTGATCTTTATTTTAAATCATGGGGAACAAAAGGGATTTTGTTGTTGTTTTTGTTGTTTAGTTTTCAGTAATGAAGACAGGCCCTTACTGAGAGGAAGGGATTTCCCTAAATTATTCTTTGTGTATCGATGTGTATTTTTGCTGCGTATGGCTGTGTATACATGCACATACTGTGTAATTTCTTTCCTCCCATAGCAATATGTTCATATATAACTGTGACAATCAATATTTTCTTAAATGTAACTGGCTTCCTTTTTCATTCATGTTGATTGCAGGCCAGCATCTAGGAAATCTTTAGGACCAGCTCGGGGCCAGGCAGGTCTCACACAACTCCAGTGCTTGATGCTGTCTTGCTATTTTAGACTTTGTATCTCTTCCTACAGATGTCTCTGAGACTCTGATTGGCCCAGAATATGCTAAGTCCCCCTATACAATAAGGGGGTTGGTAGGGCAGGAGGCACAGGGACAGATTACTGGTTCACCCCTTTGGCTAGAGCAGTGGGTAGGGACAGTCTTACTTATCAGATGGAGGGCTTAGAAAGGACCTATACCTGCTGGCTCCCAGGTACTACCTGGAGCCTGTGTCCCACAAGTCTTTCCTTAAATAAGATGCTGGATGGTAAAATCTTTTTCCTATATAAATATTGGAAGTCCCCAGGCCCAGCACAGTGTCTGCCTTGTCTGTCACTGTCTAGTGTATATCCATACTCTAGCATAGTGCCTGGTACCTGCCAGGCACTCCATAAATATTTACTGACTGCCTGGTTGGTCCCCAGGTTAGTGTATAGCAGTTCCTAGCCAGCTTTTGAATCAGAGTCTCTGCAGGAAAATGCACATGAGCATAATGCAGTAGAAAGAATAGAAGGTGAGTCGAGACTGTAGTCCCAGCTCTGGCACAAGTAGGTATGTGACTTTAGGCGAGCCACTTAATCTCTCTGGTTTCAGTTGCTTCATCTTTAGAATGAGTTGAACTAAATGAGAACATCTCTGAGGCCCCTTCCAGCTATAAAATTCTGTGGCTCTGACTAACAGACTTGGGATTTAATTTACCCCACCCTATATCCTTCCCTCCCCTTGCCATTTATGGGTGCAAGAATTTGGTCATGGAGATGAATTTGATTCTCCCAGGCACTAATAGCTCCCTCAAACTACGTAATCATTGTTGTCATCATCATCCTGGTGATAAATAGTAGTTCTTTAGCACTTCCTATGTCCCCGGCACAGTTCCAGGCACTTTACATATGTTAGCTAATTTAATCCTAAAATCAACCCCATGAGGTAGGAGTCTCATTTTACCAAAGCACCGGAAGATTAAGTAACTCCCCAGAAGTTGCCCATTAAGTAGCAGCCTGGAGTTGAAGCAGTGGTCTGATTCCAAGTCTGCCACTGCCCAAACTCTCAGTGTGGTTCCTAGAGTAGCTGCCCTGGCTTCCCCTTGGAACCTGTTACGAATGTATGCTCTCTGTTTCAATCCCAGGCCTGAATCGGAAACTCTGGGGCTTGAGAGGACCAGCAATCTGTGTTTTAACTTTCCAGATGATCCTAATGCCTGTTAAATTTGAGTACTCCTGCTTCCTTTCTTCAACACTACTTTTTACCAGACCTATAAATGCTCCTTAGGTGTTAACTCCCAGGTACCCCAGCTGGAGGGGGGAGTGTGATATGCCTGCCCATCTGTGGATGAATGAGGCAGGTACTCAAATGCCAGTGCCCGTGAACTAGGAGCTACTTGTACTGCTTTTGAAGTTTGCTTTCTTTCCTAGTTACCAGTGAAATAGCTATAGGAGTCAGGGGGTGGAAACAGTTACAAAGGAGGGAGGAGAGGGGCTTATTCCTCCAGTTGTGTGCTGGGGAAGGTGAGAAGGCATCTCCTGGCAGTGTCTCTGCAGGTTGAGCAGGTAGGATTAGGTATCGCATCACATAGTTGAGTTTCCCCTCCTTCCTTAAAATGAAGCAGCTTCTCTAGCCCTGCACTGTCCACTGGGGCAGCCACCAGCCTCCTGTGCTACACTCAGACTGTCACTCTTCTGAACTGAGATGTACTATTGAGTGCAAAATACACATTGAACTTCGAAGACTAAGTATTTAGTAAAGGTGTGTCAAGTTTCTCAATAGTGTATTATATTGAAAGAATAACATACTCAATATATTGGGTTAAATAAACCATTTAAATCCACTGCACCATTCTTTTTACTTTTTTCATGTGACTAATAGAAAATTTTAAATTACATATATGTGGCCCACTTTATATTTCTACTGGACAGTGCTATTGTACACTAACCTTATGAAGTTGTATCTGTTAGTACATGATATATGTATTATGGCACTGGGGATTGAACCCACGTATGTTCTATCCCTGAGCTACACCCCCAGCCATTTTTATTTTTTTATTTTGAGACAGGGTATCACTAAATTGCTGAGACTGACCTCGAACTTATGATCCTCCTGTCTCAACCTCCCAAGTTGCTGGGACTGGCTAGGTGAGCTACCACACCCAGCTTGTATATAGTTTTAATTTACTGGTAACCAAAATGGTCTACAAATAAACTATTAGAGCTAATAAATGAATTCAGCAAAGTGGCAGGCTATAAAATCAACACGCATAAATCAAAGGCATTCCTGTATATCAGCGACAAATCCTCTGAAATGGAAATAAGGACAACCACTCCATTCACAATATCCTCAAAAAAAAAAATAAAATACTTGGGAATCAACCTAACAAAAGAGGTGAAAGACGTATACAATGAAAACTACAGAACCCTAAAGAGAGAAATAGAAGAAGATCTTAGAAGATGGAAAAATATACCCTGTTCATGGATAGGACAGAACTAACATCATCAAAATGGCGATATTACCAAAAGTTCTCTAATATTTAATGCAATGCCAATCAAAATCCCAACGGCATTTCTTGTAGAAATAGAGAAAGCAATCATGAAATTCATATGGAAAAATAAAAGACCCAGAATAGCAAAAACAATGCTAAGCAGGAAGTGTGAATCAGGCGGTATAGCGATACCAGACTTCAAACTATACTACAGAGCAATAGTAACAAAAACAGCATGGTACTGGTACCAAAACAGGCGGGTGGACCAATGGTACAGAATAGAGGACACAGAAACCAATCCACAAAACTACAACTATCTTATATTTGATAAAGGGGCTAAAAGCATGCAATGGAGGAAGGATAGCATCTTCAACAAATGGTGCTGGGAAAACTGGAAATCCATATGCAACAAAATGAAACTGAATCCCTTTCTCTCGCCATGCACAAAAGTTAATTCAAAATGGATCAAGGAGCTTGATATCAAATCAGAGACACGCCGTCTGATAGAAGAAAAAGTTGGCTACGATCTACATACTGTGGGGTCGGGCTCCAAATTCCTCAATAGGACACCCATAGCACAAAAGTTAATAACTAGAATCAACAAATGGGACTTACTCAAACTAAAAAGTTTTTTCTCAGCAAAAGAAACAATAAGAGAGGTAAATAGGGAGCCTACACCCTGGGAACAAATCTTTACTCCTCACACTTCAGATAGAGCCCTAATATCCAGAGTATACAAAGAACTCAAAAAATTAGACAATAAGAGAACAAACAACCCAATCAACAAATGGGCCAAGGACCTGAACAGACACTTCTCAGAGGAGGACATACAATCAATCAACAAGTACATGAAAAAATGCTCACCATCTCTAGCAGTCAGAGAAATGCAAATCAAAACCACCCTAAGATACCATCTCACTCCAGTAAGATTGGCAGCCATTATGAAGTCAAACAACAACAAGTGCTGGAGAGGATGTGGGGAAAAGGGTACACTTGTACATTGCTGGTGGGAATGCAAATTGGTGCAGCCAATTTGGAAAGCAGTATGGAGATTTCTTGGAAAGCTGGGAATGGAACCACCATTTGACCCAGCTATTTCCCTTCTAGGTCTATTCCCTAAAGACCTAAAAAGAGCATGCTACAGGGACACTGCTACATCGATGTTCATAGCAGCACAATTTACAATAGCAAGACTGTGGAACCAACCTAGATGCCCTTCAATAGATGAATGGATAAAAAAATGTGGCATTTATACACAATGGAGTATTACTCTGCATTAAAAAATGACAAAATCATAGAATTTGCAGGGAAATGGAGGCATTAGAGCAGATTATGCTAAGTGAAGCTAGCCAAGCCCTAAAAAACAAATGCCAAATGTCTTCTTTGATATAAGGAGAGTAACTAAGAACAGAGTAGGGACGAAGAGCGTGAGAAGAAGATTAACATTAAACAGGGATGAGAGGTGGGAGGGAAAGGGAGAGAGAAGGGAAATTGCATGGAAATGGAAGGAGACCCTCAGGGTTGTACAAAATTTCATACAAGAGGAAATGAGGGGAAAGGGGAAAATAATACAAGGGGGAGAAATGAATGACAGTAGAGGGGGTAGAGAGAGAAGAGGGGAGGGGAGGGGAGGGGGGATAGTAGAGGATAGGAAAGGCAGCAGAACACAACAGACACTAGTATGGCAATATGTAAATCAATGGATGTGTAACTGATGTGATTCTGCAATTTGTATACGGGGTAAAAATGGGAGTTCATAACCCACTTGAATCAAAGTGTGAAATATGATATATCAAGAACTATGTAATGTTTTGAACAACCAACAATAAAAAATTAAAAAAAATAAATAAATAAAAATAATTTACTGGTAACAATGATTGCCAACACTGGAAAGAAGAGACCCACAGCAAGGCCTAGAGACCCACTATTCAAGGGCCTAGAACCATCCCAGAAGTTGAATTCCCAAGGTCAGAGTCAGAATCAGGTGGTCAGGACAGGCTTGCAGGATAAGAACCTGGCCAGGTCAGAGCTGGCCTCCTAGGAACAGGTTTAGGCAGCATTGCCAGGAACCAAGAGCACAGAGATGGACAATCAGGTGGTCATGAGTGTAAAGAAACTTCCTCCAGCATATCCAGGGCTTTTATATTGTTCCTGTTGAGCCAGGAACCAATTCTAGTATGGCTTACCTGGGTATTCGAGTGGGAGCAGGTAATTGGAAACACCTGGCTGAGGTAGGTGGCTGGGTGCGCTCCAGGAAACAATCAACCACTTTTGGGAAGTATGTTGTGACAGTAGTAATGTTTGAGCCAAGTTAAAATATTTGTCAAATTACAGTGACCTGAAAGCGTGCTTCCATATTCTAGGTGCCATACTGTGAATTATTTTCACCCTCATAGAAACCTATCATTGAGCATTGTTAAATACAGATGGACCTTTCCATAGAATCTGCAAGTCAAAGCAATAATGCTTATATTAAAGACAAATGTAGTAATCTTGCTGCTGTATTAAATCATTCCACTGACATTATAGTCTTTAGGAGATAGCCCTTTGTGGTAGACTCTTCCTAGAGATGGCTGAAACAATCCCACCCATCCTGCAGGTCTTTTGCAATGTGTTTTTACTGCTCCTCTTGTCATGGGGGAGACTCTATTTCCCCTTTGTTGAATTCAGACTCAACCCTGTGACCAGTAGTATGCATAGGAAGTGACCATGGTTGACTTCTAGGCCAGGTGTTTGTAAGGCCTTGCAGCTTCTGCTTGCCTTGTTGAGAGCTGACACCATGTAAAGAAGCTTGGACTAATTTAAAGAATGGTGAGACACCACGTGGGGTCTGGGGGAGGACGGCCATGTGGAAGAGAACTGAGGCAGCCAGGCCTGGGAGAGAGGCCCTCATGGTCTCACAGACCATCCGTACCCCCACAGCCATAGAGAGGCCCTCATGGTCTCACAGTACCCATCCGTACCCACCAGGAGCTAAGATAGGCCATGTATCCTGAGCCCTCCTGAACTCCTGACTCTAGAATCATGAGCAACAGAAAGATTGCGACAACTGTGTTTTGACATGGTTTATCAAGTCACAATAGAGAAGAGTATCAACCTTTCTTTGTGCATTTTTCATTAAGGCTCTTTCACACATGTACCCTGGGGGTGCATGTGATGGCATAACTCTTTATGTACTTGCTCAGTATACCACAGTGAAGCCCACTTTTATGTAATATTGTAATGAACCAATGAAATGAAAATGTATGTGTAAATAAGTAGAAGACTAGAAGAATAAGAGGATGGAGAAAGGGGAAGCGAGGCAGGGAAGGAAATTGTGTTTTTTGCATATATGAATATATCACAATGAACCCCACTATATGTATAATTATAATGCACTAATAAGATCAATTTTAAAAACCTCACAATATATTATGCCAAGCACTATATTCACTAAATTATACAGGTTTAATCCTTTAAGATATTGTCCTGTAAAAGTGAATGTATAGAGAAATATTGGTTTTAAAATATTGAACCGAGGGTATTGTCATTCAACACTCTTTCCTTGAAACTCTGTGAAATCAAGAAAAAGGATAAAATAGCAAAAAGGAAATTATATTTTCATTATAAAAATAAGATGTGCCATACTTGAATTCTAAGATATTAAGAATTTGAGACAGATGCTACAAATTTGTAGAAAAATAATGGAAGATGCTAAGAACTATTCATATAGCCTTTAAATTTTGCCCACAAAATACTGACATAGAAAAAGGCAGGGAATACCCTTATCAATACCTGCTGCTGCACTGCAGAGTGGCAAGAGAGTTGCTAAAGCCCAGTATTATTGTCTATGGCACAACCTTCTAGCAGAGGGACACTGCAGATCATGGGTCCTGGGTGAAGGTGGAGCAATTGCTAATTGCCAGATATTACTGCAGCAGTCCTGTGATTTATGGGCCATTCTGTAAGCCACACTACCCAGCAAAATGCTGAGAAACTTTGGCAGCCATGTCCTGGGCCAAGGTTGGAATGAGTTTGGTAAGAGTTCTTGGGAGCAGTCTACAGTGAAGCCACAAGTGGCCTCAGTGCACTTTCCTGTTCCTTCTGATAAAATTTTCAGCACAGCCAGCCTTGTTCAAGTGTAGTAATAATTAGGAAGGTGCCACCCAAGTATTTATACCTTATGGCAAAGAGGGTGAGGGAGTGAAGAGAGAACTGTAAGAAGAGAAGAAACATCATTGAAGCAGAGGAGCAACACCCATCAAGAGGCATTATTCAAAGAGGAATACATAGCCAAGGAAGTGGTGTATACCTGTAATCACTGCAGCTCAGGAGGAAGAGACAGGAGAATCACAAGTTCAAAGCCAACCTCAGCAACTCATCAAGGCCCTAAGCAACTCAGCGAGACCCTGTCTCTAAGTAAATTTTTTTTTTTTAAAGTTGGGGGTGGTGCTGGGGATGTGTCTCAGTGGTAAATCTCCCCTGGGTTGAATTCCTGGTACAAAAACAAAAACAAAATTTAAAGGGCTGGGATGTGCTCAGTAGTTTAAACCCCTGGGTTTAAACCTTAGTACCAAAACAACAGTAACAACAAAACACTTACATCCCTGAGCTCAGGTCATTATTCCATATAGACTCAAAGAAATTATAGCTAACAGGTTTTTGATAAGTTTACTTAGAGCCAAGGTGGGGAAATTACAGTCTATGGGCTTTGTAAATAGTGTTTTATTGGAGTCATTTGTTTCTATCCTGTCTATGACTGCTTTGTGCTGTATCATCAGAGCTGAATACTTAGGAGAGAACATGTGCCCATGAGCCCAGAATGTTTACTGTCTGACCCTTCAAGAAAAAAGGTTGATGTTCCCTGGATTAAATAAAATTATGTAAAGAGATATAAAGCAATCTGGTATTGATCAGGAATGATACAGAAGAGAAAAAGGAAATGATATTGTATTAGCTGCAAAATTTAAAATAAATGTTTTTGAAACAATCGTGTGAAAACAGCCTTGAGGAACTCACATAAAATAATATGAGGAAAAAAACATTAAAATGACTAGATAGGAGATGATAGATATAGAAGACACAACAACAGAGATACAACATATGCATAATTGGTGTGCCTGAAAAGAAATAGAACAAATAAAAGAGATAAATATACTCAGAGTTAAAAAAAAAAGTAACTAGATTATATTATACTAACTGTTCTGTTAACTAAAATAACTAGGATCTGCCTTCTGAAAGAGCAGATATCCCAGAAAAAAAAATTGTTTAGAATAATTAACATATAACTAGGAGCTTTTGAGTTTCATATTGTTTTCAGGAAAGAAAAAATGAAACCCAACTTTGGATTTTGGATTGGTATGGCTGGCTAGAATAAGGATAAAGGTCAGGGTCAGTTTTTATGTAGCCTCTTTCTTTCAGTATGTGTGATATCAATGTGGAATGATACACTAACAGCAAAAATACAAGCAGCAAGGGCTATATAGCTTTCTAAATTGTATTGTGGTTTTTTGATGCTTTTATTAATTTATCATCTATCAGCTTTGCCTATTCAGTAACTTTTTATCTTTAAAATGTCTGAAAGACCTTTAATGAAAGGAATCCACACGTCACAGTGTTTTTGTCCATGAAGAAAGCAAACAGATGGAGGGCTCCGTAAGTCCAGACTCTGATTCTGTGCTGTTTGATTTTATCAATGTCATTTTATTTGTTTTGATAAGATCATTTGATTCTTATTTCCCAAAAATGTCAGAGTAGAAGTACTCTCTCAGGCTGATCCTGAGACCCATCTACATGGGTCCCACCAAGTCTAAGGCCTGGCCTTCCACAATACCCCTTTGAGGTGCTGACCTAAACTATATATTGCAGGCCAACATCATGAAAATAGTGACTGGATACTGTTTAACAATGCAGTGTGTGTGAGTGGACACACTTGGCATCCTTTATCTGGAACTTTCATTTCCATGGGTTCAAATTCACTTTTTTGTTTGTTTGTTTGTGGTACCTAGGACCTTGTGCATGCTAGGCAAGCATTCCACCACTGAGCTATAACCCTAGACCCCATGATTTTTGTCAGAATTATTTCATAGACTTTCCCCTCTGAAAAAGAAAACATTTACATATACATATATGTGTATATATAGTTGTATTTTAAAATTTGTTTTTATGACAGAAGCATATAAAGCACGAAAGCACAAGGCTAAAAAAGCAGCAATCAAATACACATAGTTAAACATAACCTTGATTAACAAATCTTGTTATTCATGGATGCCAGCTCAGTTAATAAGTGTTTGTGGTTTGGATACTGAACTGCAGGTTAATGGCAAGGTAGAAGCAATTGTAGAATCTAGACTTTTAAGACAAACACACATCACACCCCAAAAGGCATGCATGGAATCAGGTGTAGTCAGTCGGCTGTGGTGATGTACTTTGGGTGTTCTCCTTCAGTGGTCCAGCTGTGAACAGCCACCAGAGCTGGCGACTTATCACCAGGGGCCTCCAGAGCCACTTCCACATTCATCATTTGAATCCTATGAATAGGAGAATGTGAGAAGGGCGTTTGTATTTTTAAGTTTTCACATTAAAGTTCTATTTTGATCTCTATTAGATTTGTAGAACAAAATGGATTAATTATGTAGTTACAAGAGAGCATGTGTACAAATCTAACTAACATTTGTATCTATCTCAACCTGGTCATCCAATGTCAATCGCATGGAGTCAGATTTCCCTTAATCCTCATGTGTCTTAAAAGTACAATGTGATTTGAAAACTGCATTGTTCATTTGCCATTGAGAGACATTTTTATGTTGAAGAATCTGAAGCTCTGGTACATTCCTTAACTGATTTGCTTCCCTCCCTGTGGGATGGATAAAAAGGCCTGGGATTTTTTTCATGCACACTGGTAATCAGGTCAGGACTAAAAGTAAATAAGTATCTGAGGAAGTGGATAAGTCAGTCACATCCTTAAAGGGCACCAAAAGAATGTGGGAAGACTCCGTCCTTTTCCTCCTTGATTCCTTGAGAGACAAAGAGAGAAGACTGACATCTAAAAGATGTAACCACAAAACCGCTTCTCCAGTCAGAAGCCAAAGCTGGGTGGCGATTTGGTCAGACTGTGGCCCGGCTATGTCATGGGTCATGTGGTCCAGCATGTGAACAGGAAGGTGAGAATGGGTGAACTTTTGCCTCAGTTGTGCCATCCATCAGAGAATAAATGGAGCAGATCAACGTATGCAGCTGTACACTGAGGCGAGTGGCCGAGTCCTCCTCACAAGGGGCCTTTGTCTCCTGAACATGATCTGGCATTATGATGGGGACACATTCACCCTCAGCTCTGTGGCAAATTACTAACCCATTATCACACCAGAACATAGGATCATTTATCTTCTAATCCAGAGTGTCACCTGTTCTTCATTTACCAGTCAATAACCATTAATTATGCTCAGTGGAAATTTAAACAAAGCCCTTTCCCTCTGTTAAAACCAGTAAACTATTCAGTAATAACAAATAAATCTGGAATTGTATATCCTTTCTCTTCCCATTCCCAGACTGGAGTCTGGTACAATATGAACCCCAGAGGAAATGCCTAGAAATTGATAGGTCAGAGGCCACAGATAGTCTGATGGAAAAGAAAAGGGCGGATTCTTGGCTCTTGCTCTTGTGCAACAGAGGCTCCTACTAATCTTCAGATTCCTGCCAGGGACTGGGTCCCACATTTAGAGTGATCCATCACTGATGGTACCCGTGTTTCCTCCTCTCATTTTTACCAAGCCCTTCTTTTGTTTCACATGACTAAAAACAAGATTTTTCTGTGACTACTCTACAACAAAGTGTTCCTAAGGAAATAAAATCAGTTGAGTAGTCCTGAAAGACCTATTTAAAATGTTATTTTTAGAATGGAAATTTGAGTCAAATACATTTAAATGAATTTACCCTTTTATATCTAATTCCTCAGAAAAATATTCAAACAGAAATTCTACCCAGAAGCATAATTTAATTTTTCCTGAAGTATTTAATTTTTCTTAATGTATTTTGATGAAAGCCAAAACAAGTTTGTATGTGCGTGCCTGTGTGTAGGTGTATGCCTGGGCACAGGTACATGCTTGTGCCTGGGTGGGAGAGGTGGGCAGGTTGACCTTGTTGGGAAGGGTGACCAAAGGGCACCAAAGGCCCAGGGAAGCCACTGTGCCATGTGCAGTTTGATCACAGGGAAACCCAATGAGGCAACAGGAACTTATTCCAGTGGCTAGACTTGGGACCCTGGTCCAGGATCTGGAAGGCCAAATTAGCATTTCCAGATGTGAGGAAAGAGCAAATACCAGGCTGTGGTGACTCCACATGCAGGCACAGACCTACAAGGAGCATCCAGCCCTCTGCCAGTGCCTGTGGACCTTGGTGCCTATTCCAGAGAGCACCTCTCTGTTTCTCCTCCTCTCAGCCCCCAGCACTTAACAGTGTACGTGGGCCACCAAGCCATGTCGACTACATCTGTTGCATGAACTGTCCCCTTAAAAAGGAAAGCTTATATTCTGTGCCTTTGCAAACTGATCAAGCCTTATCAAACATTAACATTAATTAATTAACATTCAAAAAGTGTTGTATCTAAGTTCATCAACTATGGTCTCTTAATGCAAAATGAAACTGCAAATATTTCATTAATGTGACCAAATCTGTCTATTCACCAAGATTATTTCTTTTGCTAGTTACTATATAGTAGATCACTCACTCAAAAGGAATTGATATTGTTCCATTAAGCATGCTGCATCTCCATATCATGGAAAATTGCACAAACTCTCATCTTCAAAGAACAGAAGTTTCATTTTAAATGATCTGATAATAGTCCAAAAACATGAAAATACCCGTAAGAAATAACTTCAAGTAAAATGGGAAATAAATTCATTTTGTTTTTAGAAGGTTGCTACAAATTTACAAATATGAATGAATAAAGAAGGATTAAACTTTTTTGGTAGCATTTTCCAAGAGAAATTAGGTTGGGTTATTTTAGCAACCTATTTTCTAAGCTTTTCCAACACCAGATAGGGAGACACCAATCAAAATGGTATTCACTAAATGTTAGAACAAGAGTTCAATGCACATATCACTGGGGACTATGTTGGAAGAAGCACATATTCTTTTTTTATAATTTTTAAAATTTGTTTTAATTAGTTATACATGACAGTAGAATTCATTTATGCACTTTGATATATCATACATAGATGGGATATAATTTCTCATTTTTCTGAGTGTACATGTTGCAGAATCATATTGGTCATGCAATCACATACATACATACAGTAATAATGTCTGTTTTATTCAACTATCTTTCCTGTCCCCACATCCCTTCCACTCCCCTCCTATCACTTCCCTCTACCTAATCTAAGGTAATGCTATTCTTCCCTAGTGCCCCCTGACTTATTGTGAATTAGCATCCGCATATTAGAGAAAACATTCAGCCTTTGGTTTTGTGGGATTGACTTATTTCACTTAGCATGATGTTCTCCAACTCCAACCATTTACTGGCAAATGCCATAATTTTACTCTTTAAAGTTGAGTAATATTCCATTGAGTATATATACCACATTCTCTTTATTCATTCATCTACTGAGGGATACCTATGTTGGTTCCATAGTCTAGCAATTCTGAATTAAGCTGCTATAAACATTGATGTGGCTGCATCACTATAGTATGTTGATTTTAAGCCCTTTGGGTATAAACCAAGGTGGGATGGCTGGGTCAAATGGTGGCTCCATTCCCAGTTTTCTGAGGAATCTCCATACTACTTTCCATATTGGCTGCACCAATTTGCAGTCCCATCAGCAATGTATGAGTGTACCTTTTTTACCACATCCTCGCCAATATTGATTGTTGCCTGTATTCTTGATGATTGCCATTCTGACAGGAGTGATATGAAATCTTAGAGTAGTTTTGATTTGCATTTTTTCTAATTGCTAGAGATGTTGAACACTTTTTCATATATTTGTTGATCAATTGTATTTCTTCTTCTGTGAAGTGTCTGTTCAGTTCCTTAGCCCATTTATTGATTGGGTTATTTGTTTTTGTGGGGTTTTTGTTGTTGTTGCTGTTGTTGTTTTGGTGTTAAGTTTTTTAAGTTCTTTATATATCCTAGAGATTAATGCTTTAATGGAGGTGGATGTGGTAAAAATTTTCTCCCAATCTGTAGGCTCTCTTCTCACTTTATTAATTGTTTCTTTTCCTGAGAAAAAGCTTTTTAATTTGAATCCATTTATTGATTCTTGATGTGACTTCTTGCACTTTAGGAGTCTTGTTAAGGAAGTCAGATCCTAGGTCAACGTGGTGAAGATTTGGGCCTATTTTTTCTTCTATGAGGCACAGGGTCTCTGTTCTAGTGCCTAAGTCTTTGATCCACTTTGAGTTGATTTTTGTGCAGGGTAAGAGATAGAGGTTTGATTTCATTTTGCTACATACATAAGATGAGTTTGGAAGGGTTCCCTTCTTTTCTGTTTCATGGAATACTTTGAGGAGTAGTGGTGTTAATTCTTCTTTGAAAGTCTTGTAGAACTAAGCTGAGAATCTACCTGGTCCTGGGCTTTTCTTGGTTGGTAGGCTTTTGATGGTATTTTCTATTTCGTTACCTGAAATTGATCTATTTAAATCATTTCTGACCTCCTCATTCTGTTTAAGCAGATCATATGTCTGTTGAAATCTGTTGATGTCTTCAATATTTTCTATTTTATTAGAGTATAAATTTTCAAAATAGGTTCTAATTATCTTCTGTATTTCAGATGTGTCCATTGTGATATTTCCTTCTTCATCTTGTATTTTAATAATTTGAGTTTTCTTTCTTTTTCTCTTCATTAACATGGCCAGGGGTTTATCTATTTTATTTTATTTTTTCAAAGAACCAACTTTTGTTTTGCCAGTTTTTTCTTGTGTTTCAATTTCATTGATTTCAGCTCTGATTTTAATTATTTCCTGTCTTCTGCTTTTGGTGTTGATTTGTTCTTCTTTTTCTAGGGCTTTGAGATGTAGTGTTAAGTCATTTATTTGTTGACTTTTTATTCTTTTAATAAATGCACTCAATGCAATAAACTTTCCTCTTAGTACTGCCTTCATTGTGTCCCAGAGATTTTGATATTTTCTATCAGTGTTTTTATTTGCCTCTAAGAATTTTTTTTATTTCATTCCCTTTTCTTTAGTTGGGCACAATACCTTTATTCTGTTTATTATTTTTATGTGGTGCTGAGGATCGAACCCAGGGCCTCACACATGCTAGACGAGCGCTCAACCGCTGAGCTACAACCCCAGCCCCATTCATCATTCAACTGTGTATTATGTAGTCTCCATTTGTCACAGTAGCTTTCTATTTTTTATCTAACATTGATTTCTAATTTCATTCCATTGTGGTGGCCTATGACAGTTGCCACCAATCAGTATCTCAGAATGCTACTGTATTTTTGCCCAACCAGATTCTTTGTTCCTCTAAGAAATTATACCTCAATAATACCTTCATATTGATCACAGTGTGGAAATTGAGCACCTGACTATGAACCTGAACCCCCTTATTCTGGTTTTTGTTGCTTGTCAGACAACTTTTTAAAACAGTAGTATTCTCTATTGTTGATTGTTTCTTCATTAATGGTCCTTGTTTATATTGCTTTTTTGATGGCTAAATTTTCAAAATTTATTGTTAAGAAATGAGTCTCTATTTTTGATGATTTAATGGATTTGGTTTATAATCTGGGTTTAAATACTTTTTCTTGTCTGCCCTTTCTGACATGCAAGAAAATTAGACAAGGCTTTTGGAACTGTTTCTTCATACACATACTATAAAAAAGGTTATTTTCACAGATATTATTAGATATCATGTTCCTTTAAGTTGAGTTCAAAGAACTGCTACATGAAAATCTTCTACAATGTTTAAGATTAAAGATTCCTTCTGAGTCCATGCCTCTGTGACTAGACCCAGGCATTCATACCAAGATGTTCCCCAAATATTTCTGATGCGCATTAAATTGTAAGAACAATCATTGTAGTGGTTAGACTATTGTAGTAAATTTGCACTCCTTTTCTAACTGCACAAGACCATATCTGATTATATGCATTTGACAACATTGTATTCCCAAAGTGGCCATTGAGTATGACCTTCAGGTGAACTTGCCTCTCTCTCTCTAGGCTATGTGGCTGATGTTGCAGAACGATGAGCCAGAAGACTTTGTCATAGCGACTGGAGAGGTCCATAGTGTCCGTGAATTTGTCGAGAAATCATTTTTGCACATTGGAAAAACCATTGTGTAAGTACACCTGAGGTTGATTGCTGCTTGTTCAGAGACATTTTCTGGTAGGTGTGCACACAAGTCTGCTCTTCACTGTGGTTTTGTTTTCTTATCTTCCCTTTCACTCTCATAAAATCAGAACAGAAGGTTTCTATGTAGGGCATTGCATGCAACCCCATTTACATTGAATGTCAGCTGCTTGTCAGCATTTAAACCTAGTCTTTTCCTAATTTCTTTTATCTCTCTTATTTTTAAATGTTTTTAATTTTTAATTTTAATTTTATTTTTAAAATTTTTTATTACAGTGTAAATACCCTCTTTTAATATGATTCTACTGGGTCTAATTGTACTCTTTCTAGACCAATGTGTTAATAATTCCCCACATTTTACTACTTCCATCATATACTTTTTAAATTTGAAACCATCAAAAGCTTACAGAAAGGCTTCAAATACATTATAGTCTCCTTTTCTCTAAACCATTGAGGGTAAGTTGTGATCTGGTGCCCCATGATCCTGAACTGGTATGTGCATTTCCTAAAACAAGGTATTCTTCTGCATAAACACAATACAACCATCAAACTCAGGAAATTCACAGTGATGAATTACTCCCATCTAATCATCAGATCACATTTGAGTTTTGGCAGTTTGGCTGATGCTCTACTTTATACCAAACCAATTCAGTTTATAATCATGTACTACATCTACATATTACATTATACAAATGTTTAAGTCATATTTTATTAGTTGAATATTTGAAAGATGTGTGGGAAATCATTACAGATGAAATTTTTATTTTTAATGATTTTTTAATTGTGGTAAAATATAGGTAACACAGAATTCATCATTTTAATCATTTTGTTGCATTACAACCCTTATTACACATATAGAGCACAATTTTTGTATCTCTGTATATAAAGTATGTTCATGTCAATTTATGACATTATACATGTACTTTTTTGCATTACAATTCTTAATACACATATATACCACAATTTTTCATATCTCTGTCATTTTAATCATTTTTGAATATACAGTTTAGTGGTATTAATTACCTTTACATTGTTGTTTAACCATCACCACTATCCATTTTCAGAATTATTTCATCATCCTAAAAAGAGAAATTTGATAACCATTAAATAGTAATTCCTCTTTCCCTAGTTCTGATAACCTCTGTTCTACTTTCTATCTCTATGAATTTGTCTATTCTAGGTACCTCATATGAGTGGAACCAACAGTAGTTGTCCTTTTATGACTGTCTTATTTCACTTAGCATAATGTCTTCAAAGTTCATACACACTGTAACATTTAACATCTTTTTAAAGACTGAATAATATTATTTTGTGTGTATACCCCATTTTATTGGTTCATTCATCTGTTAGTGGATACTTTTGGCTTCTGTGAAAAATGCTGCTGTGAATATGTGTTCATGAATATCTATTTGAGTCTCTGCTTTTGATTCTTTTGGATCTGGGTTTAGGAGTAGAATTTCTGAGTCATATGGTAATTCTGTGTTTAAGTTTTTGAGGAACCACTAAACTATTTTCTAAGATTCATTTTTGAACCATAAGAAAGGATTTCCACTTCTAGCTATAATGGAATAAAAGAAACTAGATTTAGCCTTTTATCTTTAAAAACCTAGGAAACTAGACAAAATACATGAAATAATTGTTTTAGATACTGGATGGCAAGCCGTATGGGATTGAGATCTCTGATAGAAAAGAAATGAATTAGAGGAGCTCTGTAATCACACTGTCCTGCTTTCTGTCTGGGAGTACAAGGAGCAAGCAAGGAGAACCCCAAGCTTAGAACAACTGTCCTGCTGAATTGAGGAGGCAGATATCATAATTCATAGTCAGAGTGACCTGGACTTTATAGGACAGAATTCTAGAGAGAGGGGATCTATATGGAACAGAGCTCCAGAAATCTACATAGAGGTCCTCTTACGTCTTCACTTAATAATAATAAGAGCCATGTGTGTAAGAAATGCCGCAAGAATTAAGACACAGAACTACCTGGGAAGCGGAAGGTGAATGTTTCTTCCAGTTCATCCAAGACTAGAAGGCTTTGAAGACTCAGCCATACATGATGGGGCAACCTGTGGATCCTTCAGAGAGTACAGTGCAAATTCCAGAAGGGCTCTGCCTCAGCAATAAGCTGTTCCGTAGAGCAAAGTCTACTCTAGACTTAGGCTAACCAGGTTTAAATACAGCTCTAAAAAGGATGGAACTGGACACAAATAACCTAGCTTCCTGCCATTACAAAGCCCCACATTCTTTACAGGAAAACAGTAAATCTTGACACTCAACTACACAGAATTCATTATGTTCAGCTTTCGATCAAAACTTAGTAGTCATGTCAAGAAGGAAAACATGACCTATAGCCAGGATAAAAATCAAGCAATAAAAACAGACTAAGGATTAATAAAGGTATTGGTATGAACACACAAAGATGTTTAAATAACTATTATAATGATGTTCAGGTTTTCTAAGAAAGACAGGAGCACATTGCAGACAGAGTGGTAAATAGCAAAACTTTAAAAAAAAAACCATTGGAACTTCTAGAGATAAAAAACTAAATATCTGAAATCTTAAAAATTCATTGTTGGCATTAAGAGCAGATTAGAGGGCTGGGATTGTGGCTCAGTGGCAGAGCACTTGCCTTGCAAGAATGAGGCACTGGGTTCGATCCTCAATAACACATAAAAATAAATAAATAAAACAAAGGTATTGTGTCGATCTACAACTAAAAAATTTTTTTTAAAAAAAGAGCATATTAGATACTACAGAAAATGACAGTGTGTACGGAGACATAATAATAGAAATGATCCAAGAGAAAGCACAGAAGGAAAAAAGACTAGTGGGAGAAAAAAGAGAGAATAGTTTCAGGAACTTGGGGACAATTATTAAGCAACCTGACATGCCATGGAAGTCCAAGGGAGAAAAAGGGGGAGAACCACAGAAAAAGAATTAAATAATGACCATTCCCCCAAATTTCATGAAAACAATAAAACCACAGATCCAAGAGGCATAATAAACCCCAAGAAGAATAAGCACAAAGAAAGTCACACTTCATATTCAAAATACCAAAAATAAATGCTAGGGCTGGGTTGTAGCTCAGTGGTAGAGCGCTTGCTTGGCGTGTGTGAGGCACTGGGTTTGATTCTCAACCACAAGCAAATAAAAAATAAAGGACCAATCGACAACTAAAAAATATAAAATAATTAAATAAATAAATACTAAAGAGAAAATCTTAAGATAGCTAAAGAAGAAAGATAGCTACTTACAAAAGAACAAATAGGAAAAAAAAAGACCCCCTTTCCCCCCCAAAAAATATGCAAGGCAGAATACAATAGGTTTAAGCTGCTAACAAAAACCTAGAACCTAGAATCCTATGCCTAGGTAAAATATTTTTTAAACAGTCATTAATTCAAGATTTCCTTTTTCAAATAGAAGTTGAGAAGATTCATTGCCAGCAAACATTGAGGCAAAAGAAAAATGATACTAATTTGAAACCTGGATCTATAAAGAAATGAACAGCAAAATAAATAGTAAATATGTGGGAAAAATATTAATGCCCCTATTCCTAAATATCTTTTAAAATGATGTTTAAATTCAAAATAATTTACCATGGGGTTTCTAATACTGTGTGTGTGTGTGTGTGTGTGTGTGTGTGTGTGTGTTGTGTAACAACAGTAGCACAGAGTTGCAGGGGGGAGATGGAAATATTTAAATATTACATTGTTATAAGGGTTTTACATTAAAGGTGAACTGGTATAAATTGTTTGAAGATAGATTACAGTAAGTTAAAGTTCATACTATAAATTCTATAGCTTCACTAAAACAAAACAAAACAAAGACCAACAACAAGCCAATAATGGAGTTAGTTGCAATTCTAAATACTTAACCAAAAGAGAGCAGGAAAAGAGAAAATGAGAACAAATAGCAGATTGAACAAATAGAAATGGTACTATATTGGTAATTATGTCAATTGTAAGTTATTTAAATACTCCAGTTAAAAGGGAGATATTGTCAGACTTGAAAAGCAAAGTCCTATTTACAAGAGACTCTTTTAAATAAAAACACAGATTTAAAGTAATAAGATAAAAAATTACAGTATACAAACACTAATCATAAGAAATCCGAAAGAGTTATATTGTATGAGAAAAATTAGACTTCACAATTTACAATGAATAAAAAGAGTGATTTCACAATGTTAAGGGATCAATTCATGATGAAGATACAGCAGTTTAAAATACACACATTTATACCTACTTTAAAATACTGATAGAACTGAGAGAGACAAACTTTGTGCTTGCATATTTTTACATTCCTTTCTCTATAACTAACAAACAAGTAGACAAAAAAGGACATAGAAGACATGAACAACATAATACACTGCTTGACCTAATTAGTGTTATAAAATATATCATCCATTAACCAAAACAGCAGCATTTACATTCTTTTTAAGAGTACCTGCAACAGGCACCCAAAGCAGACCATATTCTGTGCCATGAAAGTAGTCTCCATAAATCTTAAAGAATTGAAATTATGCTTTCTGACCAAAATGAAATTAATTTAGAATTAAAAAACAGAAAAATATTTAAAAATCCACAAACTTCTAATTCACAGGTCAAAGTGGATATCTCAAGAAAAATTAGAAAATATTTTGAACTGAATGAAAGTAAGAGCAGAAAATTAAAATTTATAGGATACAGCTAACACAATGCTTAAAGAGTAGTTTATGCCTTTGTATATTAATATTGAAAAAAAAGGAAAGCTCCTTGAACAGCTGCCTTGTTTTCTACTTGCTAGGGAAAAAAAGAGTAAATTAAACCAAAGCATTCAGAAGGAAGGATATTTCTATTATAAAGTAAAAATGGAGATTGATGAAATAGAAAAACAAAAACACTACAGAAAAAGTAAATGTATCCAAAACTTGGATAGATCTCTGTCCATATTGATGAGGAGAAAAAGAAAAGAAAAAAATTATAAATAGTAGAAATAAAAGAGTCATCACTACATCTCCTACAGACATTAATAGACTAATAAGGGAATGTTATGAAGAATTTTTTTGCCAATTTGTCAAATTAAAGGAAATGGTGTTGTTTTATAAAAGACACAAGTTGCCAAAACTGACTCAAGAACAAATAGAAATCTTAATAATTCTATATCTGTTAAAGAAACTGATTTTCACTGGTGAATTTTAGCAAGAATTTAAGAAAGAAAGTAATAATCTTGCTTTATTTATTTTGAAGAATGAACACTTTCCAACTCATTTTACAGGGACAGCATTACCCTGGTACTAAGAATAAAAACATTGTAAAGAAAGAAATCTATATAGACTAGTATTCCACATAATCTTAGAAACAAAAAATTACTAATAAAATATAAGCAAGTTGAATCTCAAAATATATAATGTTCACACACTGTGATAAAGTGGAATTTATCCAAAGAAGGCAAGGTTGGTTTAACATATGAAAATGAATGTAATTCACCATATTAAGTATACAAAGGAGCCAAATATTGTGACATACACCTGTAATCCCACCTGCTTGGAAGGCTGAGGCAATATGTTTTCAAGTTCAAGGCTAGCCTGGGCAAAAAAGAGAGAAATGTGACTTTTTTAAAAAACACATGCAGAAAAAGCACTTGAAAAACTCAATGACTATTTATTATAAATAATAAAAAAGAATTCAACAAGGTAGAAATTGAAAGGAAATTTCCTTAAGCTGTTAAATGGCATCTAAGAAAAACACAGTTATCATACTTGATGATGACAGACTGAATACTTTTCTCCTAAAGTAAGGGCCAAAGCAACTTTGGCCCTAGAAATCATTTTTAACTTTGTCTTGGAAATCCTATTCAAAAGGAAATTAAAGGAAGAATATTTACCTTTATTCACAGGTAACATGATTACAAACATAGAAAACCTAAGTAATCTACAAAAACAACAACTAGAGCTAAGCAGGTGTATCTATCAGTGCAAACTCTATACATAAAATCAGTTGTAGTTCTGTGTACTACCAATAAACAATTGAAAATTGAAATGAAAAATACCTTTTTAGTTTAAGTAAGTCCCATTTGTTTATTCTTGTATTTAACTCTTGGGCTATGGGCGTCCTATTAAGGAATTTGGAGCCCGACCCCACAATATGTAGATCGGAGCCAACTTTTTCTTCTATCAGGTGCAGAGTCTCTGATTTGATATCTAGCTCCTTGATCCATTTTGAATTAACTTTTGTGCATGGCGAGAGAAAGGGATTCAGCTTCATTTTGTTGCATATGGATTTCCGGTTTTCCCAGCACCATTTGTTGAAGATGCTATCCTTTCTCCATTGCATTCTTTTAGCGCCTTTATCAAATATAAGAAAGTTGTAATTTTGTGGATTGGTCTCTGTGTCCTCTATTCTGTACCATTGGTCCACCTGCCTGTTTTGGTACCAGTACCATGCTGTTTTTGTTACTATTGCTCTGTAGTACAGTTTGAAATCTGGTATCGCTATACCTCCCGATTCACACTTCCTGCTTAGAATTGCTTTTGCTATTCTGGGTCTTTTGTTTTTCCATATGAATTTCATGATAGCTTTATCTGTTTCTACCAGAAATGCCGTTGGGATTTTGATTGGCATTGCGTTGAACCTGTAGAGAACTTTGGGTAATATCGCCATTTTGATGATGTTGGTTCTGCCTATCCATGAACAGGGTGCATTTTTCCATCTTCTAAAAAGTTTTTTCTCAGCAAGAGAAACAATAAGAGAGGTAAATAGGGAACCTACATCCTGGGAACAAATTTTTACTCCTCACACTTCAGATAGAGCCCTAATATCCAGAGTATACAAAGAACTCAAAAAATTAGACAATAAGATAACAAACAACCCAATCAACAAATGGGCCAAGGACCTGAACAGACACTTCTCAGAGGAGGACATACAATCAATCAATAAGTACATGAAAAAATGCTCACCATCTCTAGCAGTCAGAGAAATGCAAATCAAAACCACCCTAAGATACCATCTCACTCCAGTAAGATTGGCAGCCATTATGAAGTCAAGCAACAATAAGTGCTGGCGAGGATGTGGGGAAAAGGGTACACTTGTACATTGCTGGTGGAACTGCAAACTGGTGCGGCCAATATGGAAAGCAGTATGGAGATTTCTAGGAAAGCTGGGAATGGAACCACCATTTGACCCAGCTATCGCCCTTCTCGGTCTATTCCCTGAGGACCTTAAAAGAGCATACTATAGGGATACTGCCACATCAATGATCATAGCAGCACAATTCACCATAGCTAGACTTTGGAATCAACCTAGATGCCCTTCAATAGATGAATGGATTAAAAAACTGTGGCATTTATACACAATGGAGTATTACGCAGCACTAAAAAATGACAAAATCATGGATTTTGCAGGGAAATGGATGGCATTAGAGCAGATTATGCTAAGTGAAGCTAGCCAATCCTTAAAAAACAAATGCCAAATGTCTTCTTTGATATAAAGAGAGCAACTAAGATCAGAACAGGGAAGAAGAGCATGAGGAAAAGATTAACATTAAACAGAGATGAGTGGAGGGAGAGAAAGGGAGAGAGAAGGGAAACTATGGAAATGGAAGGAGACCCTCATTGTTACACAAAATTACATATAAGAGTTTGTGAGGGGAAAGGGGAAAAAAAACAAGGGAGAGAATTAAACAACAGCAGATGGGATAGAGAGGGAAGATGAGAGGGAAGGGGAGGGGGGATAGTAGGGGATAGGAAAGGTAGCAGAATACAACAGTCATTAATATGGTATTATGTAAAAATGTGGATGTGTAACCGATGTGATTCTGCAACTTGTATTTGGGGTAAAAAATGGGAGTTCATAACCCACTTGAATCAAATGTATGGAAGAGCTTTGTAATGTTTTGAACAACCAATAAAAAAAATTTAAAAAAAAAGAAATGAAAAATACCTCATATCGTAGAATCAGAAAAACATGAAATTCTCAGAGATGAATTTAATAAAATATATGAAAGATTCATACACTAAAATCTAGAAGATATTGACCTAGCCCTAAATAAAGGGGAAATACACCATATTCTTGGACTGAAGGACATATGTTAATAAGATGTTGATTTTCTTCAAACTGATCTATAGATTGAGTATAATTCTAATCAAGATCACACTTTTTTTTTAATAGAGATTGACAAAATTTGTGCAGAAATGCAGAGGATTTAGAGTTTCTGGAAAAAAAAGGTGGAGAATGTTTACTGCCTCATTTAACATTTTTAAAATTTAAACATGGTATTGACATAAGGTTAGACATAAAGATAAATAGAAAAGAATAAAACTTTTCAGAAATGAACCCAAACTTATATGGGCAACTGAATTTCCACAAAGATAATTCAGTTGGAAAAGACTAGTCTTTTCAACAAATGATACTGGCACACTAAATAATGATGTGGGTTGGGGAGTGAAATTCAGCAGATACCTCATACTGCACACACACACACAAAAATGGATTATAGATTTAAATGTAAGGGCTAAAATTAACATACTGCTAGATAAAAATTAGAATAGCTTTGCAACTTTGGGGTAGTCAAAGATTTTCTAGATTGTTGTTATTAAATTTTTACATAAATATAGTTTCCTCATCTATGGCTTATCTTTTCAGGTTCTTAACAGTGCTTTACAAATAGTAAATATTTTAAATTTTTATGTAGTTCATCTCTTTGTAATCATACAGTTTATTACTTTTTAGTTTCTTGTGTTGTATGTGTTTTCAATATATATATAGGTCAGTTTGAAAGAAAAAAGGCAAGGATTTCTTAGGACACCAAAAGCAAGAAACATTTTTTTTTTTTTAAAGAGGGGGGGAGAGAGAGAGAGAGAGAGAGAGAGAGAGAGAGAGAGAGAGAGAGAGATTTT
>NW_025999929.1:1652344-1699211 GCF_001458135.2 Marmota marmota marmota | reverse complement strand
GAGAGAGAGAGAGAGAGAGAGAGAGAGAGAGAGAGAGAGAGAGAGAATTTTTTAAATATTTATTTCTTTTAGTTATTGGCGGACACAACATCTTCGTTTGTATGTGGTGCTGAGGATCGAACCCGGGCCGCACGCACGCCAGGCGAGCGCGCCACCGCCTGAGCCACATCCCCAGCCCAAGAAACATTTTTTTTAATGGGGGGTAGGAATGTAGCACAGTGGTAGAGCCTTTGCCTACCATGTGCAAGGCTCTGGGTTCAATCCCCAAAACCAGAAAAAAAATGATAAAATGAATAACACTTCAAAATCTCTGCTCTTTAAAAGTGATCATTATGAAAACAATGAGTCAAGCCAGAGTCTGGGAACAAAATAATTGTAATATTTATATATGGACACAATTCCTATATGTAGAGTATAAAACATAATTCAACATTAACACGACTCAATAAAAAAATTTGAATACTTCATACAAGAAAATATACAAATAGCCATTGAGCACATGAAAATATGCTCAACATGCTTCATTACCTGAGAAAGCTATATATTTTTAATATTTATTTTTTAGTTATAAATGGACACAATACCTTTATTTTATTATTTATTTACTTTTATGTGGTGCTGAGGATCAAACCCAGGGCCTCACATGTGGGAGGCAAGTGCTCTACTGCTGAGCCCCAGCCCCGCCCCAGAAAGCTACATTGAAGCCACAAAGTGAGGCCATAACACTCTCTTTAGAATGGCTACAATGAAAAATGACCCAGTGCTGAGTGTTGATGAAGAGGTGAAGCAACTGGAACTCCTTGTGTGAAGTGTCTGTTCAGTTTCTTAGCCAGTTTATTGATTGGGTTATTTGTTTTCTAGTGTTAAGTTTTTTGAGTTCTTTATATATCTTGGAGATTGGTGCTCTATCTCATGTGCATGTGGTAAAGATTTTCTCTCCTTCTATAGGCTCTCTCTTCACATTATTGATTGTTTATTTTGCTGAGAAGAAACTTTTTAGTTTGAATCCATCCCATTTATTGATTCTTGATTTTACTTCTTGTGTTTTAGGAGTCTTGTTAAGGAAGTCAGTTTTATTTCTAATAAAACATTTCTTCCTGATTATATAATCAAATGTACTATATCCACACAATGGAATGTTACTCAGTGATAAAAATGCATAAACTTTGGCAACGTAGATAAATTGCAACATAGATAAATATTAAAATTTTACTTATACTTGGTGAAAAAAATATCACACACAGAATAATATATATGTATGATTCTGTTTAAATTAAATTCCAAGAAAGATTAATTTGTAGGGATAGAAAGCCAGTTAGTGATTGCCGAAGCAGCTGGGTATAGTGGTAATCCAAGTTGCTTGGGAGGCTATGGAAGTGGATTGCAAATTAAAGCCAGCCAGGGCAACCTGTCTCAAAATTTAAAAAAGGGGAAGGGGTGGGGGGCGGGGGGTATAGTATTATTATTTAGTTTTCTATCCTATACTTTTCTCTATTTCCCAATTCTATAATGAACTTGGGTGCTTTTGTAATTTAAAAAAATTCACTTTAAACACAATTCTAAACATTTGCTATTGTCTTACAAATGATTTCTCATGTCAGACACTCTTCTGAAAAGTGAATATGAGACCTTGTTCTTCTTCCATCTTGGAGATAATGTCCTGAATGCAGTCATCACAATATCCTTTGGTCCTATAATCCTATGGGCTAAATGTTATTTGTTTGTTTGTTTGTTTGTTTATTTATTTATACTCGAGTAGTCTTTCCCAAACTGGAGATACTGTTTGAAAATGGCATTCCATGCCTAGCCTATTTAGAAAATATTATATACCTTAACTTTCTCTTGGAGAACCAATAACCACCATAGCATGTTAAAAGAGCTATATACAGTAAAGGAACTATTTAACTTAGTTTTAACACAGCATTTTCTAAGCTTAATTTTTTTTTAATTTTTTTAGTACCAGGGATTGAACTCAGGGGCACTCAATCACTGAGCCACATCCCTAGCCCGATTATATATTTTATTTAGAGACAGGGTCTCACTGAGTTGCTTAGCATCTCATTTTTGCTGAGGCTGGCTGCTTTGAATTTGAGATCCTCCTGCCTCAGCCTCCCAAGCTACTGGAATTATAGGCAGATGCCAGCATGCCAGGCTTCTAAGCTTATTTATTTATTTTTAGACTTTTTTATGCTGGGGCCTTGCACATGCTCTACCACTGAGCTACACCAGTCCAAGCTTAATTTTGAGATCTATATTTAAGTCCTGCACCAGCAACAGTATCCTCTGGATCACTAGCTTGGAAATATTTCTCTCTCATTCAGAACTGAGCAGCAGACAGTATATCTGACTCCTTTCTGTCCCTAAGATAGGCCTTTTCATTGCTGTTTTTTCCCTCAGCAGAAAATCCCTACTAAATAGCTACACCATTTTTGCTAAAGTCCATTTGAAATTTCAAGCTGTGACCTCTTTTGAAAATCTTGTCATCTCCATTTTGTTTCCAATGACAGACTAAAATTACACATGCTTTTCATGATTTATTTAAAAATGTCTTTGAATGGTAGACACAGAACATTTTGATGAAACCATAAGGGGTTTTTGGTTTGTTTGTTTGCTTTTGTATTTTTGTTTGTTTGTTGTGGTGGTACCAACTAGTTAACTCTAACCACTGAGAAACATCCCCTGTCCTTTTTATTTTGAGACAGGGTCTCACTAAGTAGCTGAGGCTGGCTTTGAACTTGCAATCTTCCTGCCTCAGCCTCTCTAGTTGCTGGGATTATAGGCAAAATGCCTTACCGATAAATTTTTTTCACCTTCTTCACAGAAAGAGAGATCGTGATGGTTCAGCATTCTAGATGAATGAAAGATCTTACTTCGTGCTTTTAATAATAGTCTTCTGAGTGGCAGGCTATCACACTTCTTGTCACCTAGACAAAATGGTACTCTCCTGTGTACCAGTAACTATTTCAGTTCTTTCTACCTCTTATCAGTGGAGTTGAGTTTGTAGAACATTCATCATATTTATTCTATACAGGTTGAATATTCCTAACCCAAAATTCAAAATACTCCAGAATCTGAAACTTTGAGCACTGATAGAACACCACAAGCACAAAATTCCACATCCGACTTCCTTTGATGGGTCACAGCCACACCACATGTAGAGGACATTCATACCTGGACAGCATCAGCTGAGACCCTAGTCAACATCAAACTGCTAGCCACACAGGCAAAGCATCCTGAGTGGTCAACACAATCAGGCCTTCAGATGTCTGCAGTCCCAAGTATCTGACCCCAGGAGAAACCCCAAGTAAAGACATCTCAAGTGAGCCCAGTCAACCTGGGGAACCATAAGAACTGTCACAAATTGTTGTCTTTTTTAAAAAAAAGAAAGAAAGAACTCAAGCACACTATAATATTGTGCAAACTTAACTTTCGGGCTGTGTATAAGGTATATATGAAATATAGATGAATTTCCAGTTTAGATTTTGGTTCTATCTCAAAGATATCTTATTTTGCATATGTGAATATTCCAAAATGAAAAGAAAATAAAAATTCTGGTGCTAAAGTCTTCTAGTGATACTTAAAGTGTAATTTATCTAATAATGTCAACTTACTTCACCAGGCCAAATAATAAAATCATGACAGCTTTGTGAATGTGTCTACCATTTATGTTTTACGGTTTGTTTGTTTTTTCAATCTCCTTTCTTTGGGTCTTCTAGAGCCTTCAGGTCAGCATACCAATCTCAGCTGGAAGAGGAAGAGGAAAGCCACAGGCAGTGTCCCATGCCTGGGCCCTGGCTGCTCTTCTGCTGCAGCTGTGAGCTTCTGAGAGGGCCATTGAGCCTTTCTTGGTTTCTTGGGAGCAGAGCCCTCACAGTTAGAAACCAGACAGAAATGAAGGCAGCACATAGGATCTGAAAGATTCTTAAGAGACTAAGAACAATGTTGTGCCCAATTTGGGAAACCTGCTTTTATAGGACTTCAAGAGTACAGTAATCCCTCCTTATCTGTGGCTTCACTTGGAGGTGTCAGTTACTGGCAGTCAGCAGCAATTCAAAATATTACATGGAAATTTCCAGAAATAAACAATTCATAAGTTTTAAATTGTGCACCATTCTGAATAGCATGATGAAATCTCACACCATCTTTCCCACACATGTTGTGAATTGTCTGTCTGTCCAGCACATCCACACCATATATGCCACCTGCCCAGGAGACATTTAGTAGATATCTTGATTAGTAGGTCAATTGTCATGGTATCCCAGTGCCTTTGTGTTCAAATAATGCCTATTTTCCTTATTTATAGCTTCAAAGTTTCAAGAGTGGTGATGCTGGCAATTATATTACAGTATATTGGTATACTTGTTCTATTTTATTAGTAATTGTTCACTCTTACTGATTAATTCACTGAATAGGTCAGAGCTCTCATCAATCATTGCCCTGAAGCCCCACCTCTGTATGCATAATACTTTGGGAAACATTTCAGAACTACAACTAAATCATCATAATAATAATATATGTAGAAAAAACAGCACACATACACACACACACATACACACACACACACACACACACACACACTCCATTGGTACTATCCTTGGTCTTGGAACATATCCCCTGCATATAACAGAGGACTACTATACATGAACATGCTTCTTCCAAGAATCCTACCTAATTATTTTATTTCATGATTTAGTCAATTTCTTTTTTTAAATTTTTTTTATTTTTTTTATTGGTTGTTCAAAACATTACAAAGCTCATGACATATCGTCTTTCATACATTTGATTCAAGTGGGTTATGAACTAACCGATTTAGTCAATTTCATCCCAAAGTCATTCATCTTCATCTGCACCCAGTGTGGTGTAATATGATTAAAAGCAAAGACCCATCATCACATTCCTGGGCTGGAATCCCAACTCTGTGACTTCCTAGGACAGTTATTTATCTTGTATTTGTCTCTGTTCCCCTAACTATAAAGTAGGGATAGTAAGAGTCCCAGCCCCACAGGTATAGAGCAGAGTGAGCAGGTTATTAGGTATATGAACAGCACCTGCCTGAGTCTGAGCTCTGTGTAAGCATTTGCTACGAGTGACTAGATGATGATAGAAAAAGACAGTTGGGCTTTGTGATCATCTCAAGACCAGTCATTGTAGCCACAATGGAATTGGATCCCAGGCCTTTTCCTGTGGTCCATGAGAGAGAAGTACATGATAGGCAGCTCCACTGGAAGTCCACAGTTTGAATAGGAGAGGATCTGGGTCTTTCCCAACATTAGGGTGCTATTACTAGAGAAAGGGGACACAGGCAGAGAGAAACAGCATGTGCTCAGTATCATGTGTGGTGGGCATCTAGTGTGAGTCAGAAAGCATGCCATGAGCTGCACACTTAGGCATCTTCATTCCAGGGATTGGATACTATTTCACTGAGGAGGAAACTGAGGCCCAGTGTGGTTCAGTACCCTCCCTAGGTCACCCTGCAAGGGAGTGGCAGAGTCGGATCTGAACATTTTTTAAAAAAAATTTAGTTGTAGTTGGACACAATAAAGAAGGAAGAAAAAGAAAGAGTTGCCACTTTCCTTTATTTTGCATTTTGCATCCTTCTTGTTGACATTCTTTCAAAAAAAAAAAAAAAAAAACTTTGTGATGTAATATTTGCATGAAAAAGAGATCCAGGCCTGCAAACCTCTGGGAAAGAGAAGCCCCAACCAAATGCCAAAAGAACAAAGATGAGGCTTGGCTTTTGAGCTTTCAAGAGCCCAAATTCTGATTGAATAAAGTTAGATATGATGGAGTTTTCAAGGACAATTTTCACTGCATGCAATTTGGGTCTTAAGCTCTATCACTAGAAGCAAATTCTCCCCAAACCACAGCACCTCTCCCAACAAGTTGTATAAGTACCTGCTGCCCTCTAGGTCAGCAGCTGTTAAGTGATTGAGACAGCACTAGCATCTGTCTCTTTCCCAGGGTAGCATCAATGCTCACAAACAGCTGCCTGCAACAGGCCATGCTTCCCCCCAGAGGGCTGTTGAAGCTGCCTTGCAGGGAAGGGGCTGTGAGGAACTGATGGCCTGAAGAGGGAGGGAGAGATTGATTCATGATAGACAGAATCAGCAAGACTTGGTGAAGCCAAAGTTTCTAACTTCATTTTTGGCACTACTAGTAATGCAGATAGCATTCTGCCACTCGTAACTCTTACCTCCTGTATTATCTGTGCTTAAAGGAAGGTCAGAGATATCTTCCCTTGGTTCTAGACTTTCTCTACAGCCTCATCATACATGTTAGTTCCTCTTCATATTGATCAGAACATTCTTACTTTAGTTGTCTTAAAATCTGTGTTCTCTTCCCATTTCTGCCTCTGTTTTGGGAAATGTTTATATACACTGAAAAGACTCGACACCTGAATTGCCATCTGTACATTTAAAATTGAAAGAGCTATTCCCTCTTGAGTATTTTTATATCATTTGAGTGATTTAGCTTTGCATTATTAGAAAATAGCACATTAATTTGACTTTGGGTTAGTAGAATATATTTAGGGAAGCAGATAAGTACCACAGGCCATCCTGATAAAAGATGAGACATGCAGACATTTGTAAAGGGATGCCAGCCATATGACAACAGCTATTTCCTTCGAACAGTTCTATAGGGTATTTGTTTGGAGGAGGGGCAGGAGGATGCTTTATCAGGGCTCTTTTTAGTGTTATGTTTTGGTTTTCACTTTCTGTCCACTTCATACTAAGTAATACAAAAAAGAAACACCTTTCTCCTACAACTAAGATGATGGTAGGATAAACCAAACAGGCAAATACCTGTCTTGACTAATTTTCTGTGATGAATCTTGTTAGATTGCAAGAAGAAAGTTGTAAGAATGGCCTGCAACCACAAGAGAACCAATACCTGCTGCTGGGGAAAAGATGTTTCAGGCAATGGAAGGATTTATCATAGTTTGTGGTGCTTTCTTTACATTTTCAGTAAAAAACAGGGCAAAATTAGTATACTTTTAAAAAGAAACCCCTGTCTAAAATCCTCCCAGCTGGGATGGCAAGCCATTTGTGCTGGCCCACATTTCTCCCCTAATTTCCTGGTAGGGGGAACTTCTGGACCCTGGGCCCTGGGCTTTGAAGGAGGACCCTGATGAGGACAGGTAAGAAGGGCCAGTGGAAACAGGTTCTAGGGTATGAATCAAATGTCCCTGTGTCCAATATTGTTCCCATGAGGCATTCTTCCAGAGCTTACTATATGGAAAATCAAATCCAGTCTGTAGTTGTTGATGAGTAGAATTCTCAGGTGACACACTTCCAAGAGTTTTCTGCAGGGGGTCAGTCAGGAGAAGAAAAACTACTATGGCTCTGCCTTTCCCTTCATACTATTAAATACACTGCCTTTAAGCCAGCCATCTTTGAGTCCCTGGTAGTTTTGATTCCTACCTCAACAGCTTGCTAAATTTTTCTTTGGTAAACATACTGTCCAGCTGAATTGAGTGAAGTCTGTGAGACTGACTTCTAGAAATATAACTCATCTCATCTGTCATCACTCAGAATTTGCCATTAGAGCTAGAAAAATTGATCACTGCAAGCAAACCTTCATAGAACTATGTACTCTCAAGTGCATGTATCATAAAAAAAATTCTGGAAAGTCTCTAAATGGACTTGGGCCTTCAAAAATATTCACAGTCTGTTTCATCATAATAGATTATTTCATGCGAACTCTAAATTGTGGAGATGGGGACATAGCTTAATGGTAGGTATAAAGCTTGTCTAGCATGTATGAGGCCCTGGGTTTGATCCCCAACATTACAAAACATAAAGAATAAAAGAGATTTCTTTTTATCCTTCCTCTCTCTCTTCTTGTTTTGTCCTTTTCTCCCTCCCTTCAACCACTGAGCAATCTAAGCCCTATCATCATTTATTTTTATAAACTTCTTAGGTACTTGGATTTTTAACCCATAAAAACCCAAATGCTACAGCCTAAACTGATGTGTGCTTTTGTCAAAGCAACAGGCATTGAGTCATTAGCATGATGAAAGCTAATTTGAACCCTGGTATGATGTGATGTGGGGGCATGAGACAACTCTCATTCTATTTCATATGCAGTTGATTAGGTAGAAGGTCAATCATAGTTCTTAATCATGGATCGCGTAGATCCTGAAACTGGGGTCTTCATAATAACCTAAGTAAACATCCAGCACAGTATCTAAACACATAGATGTATAGTACATGTACCCTCTGCCCACCTCGTTTTCTCTCATTGAAGAGAATCAAAAGATATTTCTCTGTCCTTGAGAACTATAGACTCTACCAGGGCAGTAGTTAATAAGAACACATCATTCACAAAGATATATACATAAGATGATGGCAGTGTACAAATGTATCACGTCAATACTGAAGTGGTGGCACCATATCAAGGTTGAGAGATATCTAAAGAAAAGATTGAAGCCAGCCTTTGTCCAAGTGGGAAATGCAGAGAGTAGTTAAGAAGAGGGAAAGCGGCCAGGTGGGTGGGATGGCATGACAAAGGCATGGAGGCAAAAGGCAGTGAATTGTATGTGGGTGCTGGTGCCAGGCAAACCAATAAGCTGGGTGGACCAGCTTGACCACTTCAGGGCATACCAAGAGCTACCTGCTCCTACGATTCCTTCTGCTTCCCCTGACCACTTCCCACACGTCCTTGTGGCCTTAGCTCAGACATCCTCCCTGGGGCTGATACTCTCCTCCAACCAGGTCTGTGCCAGGTGTCTTCCCCTGGGCTGTGACAACATCCTGTCTGTCTCCATGTGGTATGGTAGTCACCAGATTCCAGGTTCCTGAAAGATGGAGAACAGGTCTAACGCCTGACTTGGTATAGCTGCTGGCACTCAGGGGTATTCAGTGCAGATATGTCGGGGATGGAAGAAAAGGAGATGGATAGATGTGGTTGTATAGGTAGAAGAGGTGAGCACAGGCCCAGAACTGTGACTGAGATTTCACATGGAGCCCAAACACCAGCCTTCTCCATGGCCCTGTAAAAGACCTCTAATCCTTTTGCTTTCTCTTGTAAAACAGGAAAATTTCCACCTGTATCCTTTGGGGGTAGATAGTAATGTCCCTACCGAGTTAAAATAAATAAGGCAGCCAGATAATGTTTAGCAATCCATATGAAGATAGCATGGAAACACCAAGACTCACTTAAATGCTGGCTGTGCATTTGAAAATTCTTCCACTGCCATTTTGACAGCTAAGGAGGAGCATTGCTGGTCTGTTTTACTTATTTCTTTATTTGCTTATGCATTTATTTATTTTTGATCTCTTGGGTTCCCTCCCCCGGGTAAGCACCACCACATAAGACTTTTCCCATTGGATTCATCATGCCAGTCTGATTTCCTAGAGATAAAGCGTAAGAAAAGACAATTTGAAAGTAGAGCTTCTCTAATGAAAAGCTTCTCAGTGATGCTGATAAAAAGAAGAAAGTGAGGTGACAGATGACAACTGTCATGGAAAAATGTTTGGGAAGGGCTCCCCATAAAAATGATAGTACCCTCTTAAGAGGCCGCCCCACCCATCAGCTTTTTCTAGCCATGTGAAATAGTCATGACCTGAGCCAAGGATGGTGGAGCCAAGAAGCCTAGCTCTGCAATCTTGGCTCCAAATCCTCTTCCCCGTATGGCCTTCTGTAAATCGTTCAGCCCTCTGATCTTTTTTTCCCATTTATAAACTGCAGATTACACTACCTGTCTGACTCTTGGCAGGATTCAGCAGTTAACATTCCTAAGGGCCCTCTGATATAGAAAGCACAGAATAAATGTAGGTGTTAATCCTGAGAAGTGCCTTCTACATGAACAGCTAGAGAATGAATTTAAATTTTACATTTTTTGTTGTAGTTCAATAACTACAGAGATAACAGCTGGGCTTTTTGCTGCCAGAAACCCCTCATTTAAGAACAGTTAGCATCATTAATATAAATAAAATGGAAGAATTCTGGGCAGGGATGGAGGCAGACGAGTCTTCTTTTCAACAGCAATGCTAGAGAGCTGTAGGCAGCTGAGGTTCTCAGATCGCATGGTGCCCAGGAGACTGGTGTTATCTTCCATCATTAGGGCAGGGGTTGTGATTTAAACACCAGTTCTCATCTCTCCTGTTCCACCAGCAGGTCCCCCTCCCTAGGCCCTTTGGAAACAGTCTGTCCTCCTGGCCTTTGACTCATGCCCTCCTGCCTTCTCAGGATTCCAGGCCTGCCATTCCTCCCTCCTTCAGATCCAGCCACTGCCTTCCTCTCCTTTCCCCTGCTTTGACAAAAGGAATCTGAGAGTTGCCCCTCCTTACTGTCCCCTTCTCTTTCCAGCTAACACCAGTCTCCTGCTCTTGACACTCCAACATACCGGTATTTTCTAGCACTTTTGGGGACCCATTCAAATCCCGCATCTTCCTGTGTCTCATCATTAGCATTTGACATTATTGATCATGCCCTGGACAGACACCCCTGTGCCTTCAGTTTCTGAGGCCAAGCCCTCCAAGTTGACCTGCCTCTTCCAAAGGCTTCTTCCCGTCTTCTGTGCAGACTCTTCTGACCACCTTGTAGGAGATGTCCTTGGTGCAGGAGCTGGCATGTTAGTGGTTCCAAAGATGCCAGCCCCTGCCCTTACCCAGAGGAAGAATGGCAGGAGGAGACCTGGAAGGAAGTGTTGGATTTATAGGGAAAAAGGTAGGACAGAAAGCCTGTCCCCAGAGCAGAGCTCTGACTGAGCCCAGTGGAGTCTGGCTGCAGTCATTCCAGAATCCCAATCTCTGCCACACACAGGGGGCTCTAGAAAGGGCTTCATCAGCGGCCTATAATCCCAGTGGCTCAGGAGGCTGAGACAGGAGGCTCACAAGTTCAAAGCCAGCCTCTGCAATGGCAAGGCGCTAAGCAACTCAGTGAGACCCTGTCTCTAAATAAAATATAAAATAGGGCTGGGGATATGGCTCAGTGGTTGAGTGCTCCTGAGTACAATCCTCTCCAGTACCAAAAAATAAAAATGAAAAGAAAGAAAGGGCTTCATCAGTCCTGACTGATTTCATATAAAGCTTATCTCCCCAGCCAGCTCCGCTTGTTATTTGGCATATTCTGTGGGCCCTTTCCATCTGAAAAGGTATATAGTTCTTCTCCGGTAAATTGTCTTGATTTGTTTCATGATCATTATTTGTTTCACTCTTATTTTTTCTCTGTTCTTTCTAGATAGAAATCCTATTGTCCTTTACTACACTCTTTTAGCTGATTATTTTGGCTTTTACTTTCATGTTTCCAAATAAATTGTTGTGATTATTGTTTTTTTATTTTTTATTTCTCTTCTAGACGTTATCTGTTAGCTTTCTCTGGTCTCTTATTCAAAATGAGTACTTTGTTCTCTTTTTCTACCCAGTCCTCTATTCTCTTAATACTCTATTGTTAAATTTTAATTTTTGATTAGCTCAGTATTCAGCATTACATTTTTATGACTGATTGGTATTCATTCCATTAAACCACGATTATTTTTGTTTTTCTGTATCATTATCATTTGTTGATCATAGTCTTATTAAATGCATTCTTTCTCCTTTTGCTTAATTTTCTATGTATTTATTACTAAATTTACCCTTAACTCTGCCCCAGTTGTCTAAATTGCTTCTGAAGGCTTTCAGATCCTCTCCATTCCACCCCACCCCCCCACCCCCGAAATTAGTCAAGCAGTCATGTCTTACTAAAGCATATCTCTAGAAGCTTCTGGCCTGATCTAGTCTGGGTAAGTAGGAGGGTCAGCACCCAAGGTCTCCCTTCACACTCATTTGGAGGATTCTCTTAGCCAATCTCCTATATTAGATCCCATTTTTGACACCTTTTGTAAAACTTTTTGTTTGATGAAGCAGAATATTTGTTTGTTTGTTTGTTTGTTTGTTTGTTTAGAGACAGGGTCCTCCTATGTTACCCAGGTTGGCCTTAAGCTCCTGGGCTCAAGGGATTCTCTCTCCTGCCTCAGCTTCCTGAGTAATTGGACTACAGGTACTTGCCACCACTCCTGGATGGGTGAAGCAAAATTTTAGTTCGTTTCCTGAGAAGGATGTCTAGAAACAAGTATTTTGTAGCCAAGCATATCTGAAAATATCTTTAGTCTGTCTTTAAAATTAATATTGTAGCCAATACATCTTTCTAGATTGGAAATAATTTTCCTTCAGTATGTTGAAGGTTTGGGCTGGTGATATAGCTCAGTGGTATATCACTTGCCCAGCATGCACAAGACTCTGGGTTCAATTCATTTAATTCATAGACACACACACACACACACACACACACACAAACACACACACAACAAAACGTACAAGGAATTTTGAAGATTTACAATGTTATATGAGAAACCAAGAGCTTATCTGACTTCCAGTTGTGTTTGTTCTGTCTGGGAAGTAGCTCTTGCCTTCCTTTGATCCCAATGGTCTGAAACATGTAAGGTAGATGCAGTAGTTTGGATAAGTGTCTCCAAAACACCCACCTATTGGTAGGAGGTGTGGGAATTTAATGAGGTGTGGTCTGGTGGGAGAAAGTTGTGTCACTGGAGACATGCCTTTGAAGGGAATATTGGGCCCCTTCGTCTCTCTTTGCTTCCCAACCACCATGAGGTCATCAGCCTCTTCTACTGTAAGGTCCAAAGCAACGAGGTCAAGTGATCATTGACAGAAGCCTCTGAAACTGTGACCTAAAATAAACAACCTTTCCTCCATATATGTTTATTTTCCCAGGCATTTTTTTATGGCAATGGAAAGCATAGTAACACAATGGATTTAGACCCATCCATTATATAGAGTACCCTTCTAGTTAGGAAATGCATTTGCTTCTACTCTGATAATTTTCCTGATTTATTTTAAGATAATTATTTGTTCTGCTCCATTTTTCTATGTACTCTTTTTTTGGAAATCTGGTATAATGATCTCCTGAGCAGTCTTCTCATTTTCTCAACTGCCTTCTAGTTTGTTTGTTTGTTGTGTTTTGTTTGCATGCCTACATATTTTTTCTCAACTTTCAATGTACATTTCAATGCAGTCTTAAAATCATCTTTTAGCTGGGTACAGTAGTACATACCTGTAATCCCAGCTACCCAGGACCAGCCTAGGCAATGAGCAAGACTCCATCCCGAAATAATAATAATAATAATAATAATAATAAATCTTCTCTTGAATTTTGAGCCATTTTACTTTTTCCATTTTTATGATCTCTTGATTTTTCAAAGTGTCCTTTTTTTTTTTTATATAGTATCCGGTTGTCTTTTCCTTGGTATCATTCCTTAGCTCTGTATCTAAGGATATTAAAGGTGTATATGTGAAAGTTTTGTTTTTAAAATTCTTTCATCTTGGCTTGTTCTGTTTCAAGTTGCCTTTTTTTTTCTATTTGTTCTGATTTTGACCTTTTATGTATGTGATTTTCCTCACATATCTGTCTGATAATGCTTGGGTTTTGCTTCTGTTTAAAAGTGGGGGCCTAAACAGCAAAGTGGGAGTTTTGAGAGCACAGTTGGAGCTTAACCATAGTTGCCTGTATCACTATGGGCTGACCTGACAAGGCCTTTTAGCTGGAAAATCTCTGATGCACAAAGGAAACTCCTCAGTCTCATCACTGGGAGAAAACAGGATTGACTGCCCACACAGTAAGGGCAGGGCAGGGGTCCCCAGGTTCATTGTGCATACATTTGGTTTGCAGCATCTTGACCCACCCTTCACTGGGCCTATGACCTTCAGTCCAGCGACCTTCTTCTCCAGGCTGGGTGGGGCAGTTGCCAAATGCTGAGGAATGGGAAGGGGTGGAGCACCAGCCTGCCTCCCAGGCAGAGGATAATCAACCCACACTTTGGTTCCTGGTGGAGGCTTCTGCAAGTGTAAATTTGTTTCATTCTCAGCTCCCTGACTAGGGCTTCTGGTAAGTTTTAACACTGTTCTATCTGCCTTCCAGAATTTGCTCCTTCTCACCTCTTTCCTGTTATTTTAGCCTTCATGAATTTACTCCATTTTTTAAAAGTGGACTGGAGAAGAAGCAGAAGTGTGTACAAACCATCCATCTCTTCAGAAACCAATAAGTCTTCCAGGACTGTGACTGCTTTGTGTTACCAAACCCTAGCCACTGCAGCCTCCAACCTTCATAAAATAGCCTTTCTTGAAAATAATTCCTGAAGGATTTTACAATATTTCAGTTACTCTGAGCAGTGCATTGCTCCCTCCCATGCAGGTCCAACTTACCTGACTGATTTTGTCTGTTATTCTTTTAAAGACCCACAATTGAGTAGATTTTAATAGGATCTCATCTTGCCTTATTGGGCATGATCCTGTTATTCTATTGCTATTTAATACTTATTAGGAGCCAATGGTTTCTTTTAAAAGTTGGATTATATAGAATCCCTTCCTGGTAAATCGCTGATCCAAATTAATGGGTAGTAATTCCAATTAATTGGCTCAATCCTCTACTCCCTGAAAAGCCACCATCATTTCATTGACACTGCAACTCTTCTTTGAGTCATAATATTACTTGTTAGGACTAGTTAGCTGTTACCTTTTGCTTGTTAATACAAGTGTTTTGTGTATTGTTGTGACAATGATTTTTGGCTCTTTGCCCAAACTTTTGCTTACTGCCCTTATGCAGACCTGGTGCAAATTAGAAAGTGGTTTTTGCCAACCCAGTTCCGCTTTGAGCCATTTCCTAGTTCCATTTGATTATTCATTGTAGCTATATTAATTGTAGAAAGCAATGCCCTCTAAGAGCCTTAGAGACTGTTTTGACTTTGCAAGATGGAAGCCCAACAGACAGTGGTCAAATGGCAACAAAAAAGCTTTACTGGGAGCTCTGACCTCTAGGTGTCAAAGTAATATTAAACCCAAATCTGACTTTCAGGTTGTATTTAATAAGCTTCTAAAAGGGAGTGTGTCCTTCCTTTAGCCTTTCTCACCTCAACTAGTATAACAAATCCCAAATATGTGCTGTGACTAGCAAAGCAATCAAAGAGGATCAGTAGCAGACACTAAAAATCAAGTGGTCCAGCCATGCAGCCTCTTGATATAAATGCTTTCCCTTAGTCCAGGTGAGGAGGTAACATGGGGGGCAATTCTGACCCGCAGGCCAAAGCCCTGCTAAGGCCTGCTTGCTACTATCCTAGAAGTAAGAATGGGTTTTGCAGTTTTAAAGGGTGGCACTATGAAAAATTAAGGTGAAAAAGAGAAGGAGGAGAGGGGGAAAGAAGCAAAAGAAGAGTGAAATGGGAAATACCCAACAGAAACTATGTGATCCATATTGCCTGGGTCTTTATGAACAGGTTTGCAGACCTAGGGTCCAAAGACCCGTCTTCCTTGGCCTCATTCTTTTCCTGAATCACATGCTCCTTCTCAAATCAGGGAAATTGTCCCAAGTCTTTACTGTGACTTTATCAATTTAAATATGTATATGTGTTTGTGCAAGTTCAAAAAATATATAATTATAAATAGATTTGAATCACCAATTTTCCAGATCATAATATCTGAGATTATTTACCAATACAAAGGACATATTGGAATATGTATGTGTACATAGGTCAGCGTAGACTAAATCCTTAGCCACACATTGTAAAAAACACAATATTATGAACAGTGTTGGCTTTAGGTGGAGCGACTGTCATGAAAAATGACATGTCATGCTGAACTGTGTCTCTTCGTAAAGTATGAAATGTAGACAAAAGTAAAGTTAATGCCTGCCTATGAAATACAAATATTCTTTCATTTACTGAAAACCTAACCAAAGAAAAGTTTTCAATTAACCAATTAACTTTAGAATAAGTGATATTTGGGCTGGGGATGTGGCTCAAGCGGTAGCGCGCTTGCCTGGCATGCGTGCGGCCCAGGTTCGATCCTCAGCACCACATACAAACAAAGATGTTGTGTCCGCCGAAAACTAAAAAAAATAAATAAATATTTTTTTAAAAATTCTCTCTCTCTCTCTCTCTCTCTCTCTTTAAAAAAAATAAGTGATATTTTTTAAAAAATCATGACTTAAGCAGTTTTCCTCCTTTGGTCTTTATCCATAAGAAATTCTGAGGGCTATCATTACTCGGTTATCACATTATAAAACATTTCCATTCTCCATACTCCAGAACATCCTATTTCTAGGTGAATGTTCCAAAAACAGCTCTGATCCTATCATTCCTTGCTTTGTAACTCTCAGCTCTACATAACTTGTCAGATTGATCCACTCAACATTAAGAAGTTAAAACAAATAAGTGTATTATCAAACATTCCCTTTCACATTAATCAATATGAAAGTCATTGAAAAGTAACCAGTTGTACAGTTTATATTATTCTACATATTGTGTTATAATTCTCTCACTGTTGTGGGACTTTTTTCACATTTGCCTTGATTTTCTTGACAGAGTTGGCACACTGATAAACTGAAGATTCCTCCAGTCGTCAAGTATTTCTCTTTGCTATCAATAGGTGATTTCATAGCATATTCAGATGATTGATCCAAAAGAATGTTTGTGCCTGGCACAATAGTGCACACCTGTAATCCCAGTGATCCAGGAAGCTAAGGCAGGAGGATCACAAGTTCAAGGCCAGCCTGTACCACTTCACAAGACCCTGTCTCAAATTTTTAAAAAAGGATTGGGAGTTTCACTCAGTGTTAGAGGTGCTAGAGGGTTCAAGCTCCATCATCATAAAAAATAAAAATAAAGCTTTGTGAGGTCAGAGCTCCAGTACACAACCTATTTTAAAATTTAACCCTCCTTTAATATCCATTATTAACATGGAACTTTCCAGTTTATAGAATACTTTCATTTTGATGTCTTATCATTATTCATTATAACCTTTTGAGCCTGGATTATAAAACAAATATATATATGTATCCCTCATCAATCTTTAATGCTTATCTTAAATGGTACCTGGGACTTGCATAGTCAATTAGCTAACTTAATGCTCTTTTATTCCTCTGTGACTGGTCCAGGGAACACACAGACTTGTCCTATGTTCATAGAATTCATCTCCAGCTGATAAATCAAATTCATTCTAAGGATGAGCACTGACATCAAAAGTAAACTTTTACATCTTTCCTTGCAGAAAAAAAATCATTTTTAAACATAAACAAGTATATTCTGTTGTTGGGATGGCAGATTGTAGAAATCCATAGGTCAACATTAAGCCATTGGCATTGTTTATTTTTAAAAAATGAGAAAACAGAAAAGTAGATTTCAGTGAGAAGCTGGTCTTGAAGTAAATGAGCGTGTCCTGGAAAAATGTGCACTTGAGGAATCGTGATGGATCTATACTGTTGTCAACTGTGGGTATTTAGGGAAGGAAACGGGACTCTTAACAATATGACTCTTAATAGTCAAGTCAGCGGAGCACATGGTAGGGAGATGCTGATGCACCCTGTCTCAGCAGGAAACAAACAATTAGTTGTGCACTTTTTAGAGTTTTAATCATCTGAGATTTATTAACAAGGCCCACTGCTGACTGAGGAGGGCAGGGGCACTTGTACATAATACAGAAATGAATTGAGTCATCATTTAGGATATGGAACTTATCCTCAAACGGAATACATTGAGTTGACACTAAATATCTCAAAAAGTACAAAAGGAAGGGAAAAATAAAGGCAGGAGGACAAAAGATATTAATTCCAAATAACTGCCATTATTAAGAGGGGGCTAAAAAAGAGCAAAATGTTTGAAATCCCTAAAAGTTACCAAGTTCCTTTTATTAACTAATCTGTTCATTTCTATAGCCTCACTACTGAATTGATGACTTTTTTTTAAAAAGTGGGAAAACTTCCCTTTCAAAGTAGACCTAGAAAAGCTTTGAAAAGCACTGTTGCTCTAATGACAGGGTTAGGCGGGCCTGTCCTCCTACAGTTAATGAGCTTCTCCCCTCCTGCAGGGAGAAAGCAGCCATCTCAAGGTCTGCACTGTGGCCAGATGCTCCCAAGCAATTAGGAGCTGATTAAGTGTTTATCTTCTTTACAGGTGGGAAGGAAAGAATGAAAACGAAGTGGGCAGATGTAAAGAGACCGGCAAAGTTCACGTGACTGTGGATCTCAAATACTACAGACCAACTGAAGTGGTAAGGTCTCCCTCATCGCCCAGTGTGTGGTCACATTTGGCCACTAACTGGGAAAATACTCTCATTGAATGCCTATTGCCAACTTTCAAAGCCATTTGTGCACCTCTCTGGTATCCTTCTGCAGGCATTTCCCAAACCAGAACACGGGAATTAAATTTGTGATATCATTATCACCACAAAAATCCATGACTCTATTAAGAAAAACAAGAGTAAAACACACCCAAGGAAATAGTTGATCTCAGAAATGGAGGCTGATAGCATGGGTACATCCCATCACATTAGTCTGTTCTGATGGCTGATCTCCAATGCTAACTTTATAAGTCAGGTGCTCTGGACCTTCAGGGTCTGTGGGATCTGGAGGATCACTTGATGCTCCAGCTGAGCCTCTGCACCCTTGCACATATGCACACATACACTCACATTCATGCATACCCATACAAGACATATTCACAGACATACCTAAGTGATAAACAGACTAAAGACTCACCTCAAGTACCACCCAGTCTATGAAGCCTTTTCTGACCAATACTCCATTACCACTGTAATTTCTCCCCTTTCCTATGTATCCACATTGTCTGATGTGCATGATTCTATTATAGTACTTATTATAATCACTTGTTTTCATGTCTTTCTTCCTTTATCAAACTCTGAATTACTTAAAGATAGGGACTTTTTTAAAAAAGAGTATAACAATGTAGGTGTTTAATAAATACTGACTGATGGGTTGATGGATGAATAAATTTATAAGTACAGAAGTTTCTTTATTAAGAAATAACCCATAGATCATTAGTATCAATAGTATATATTATTAGTGCGTAATATCTTCTTTTCCTGAATTTATGAAAACATGTAGCTTAGTGTTGTTACTTTAATGTGGTCCATTCTCACTATGGTGACAAAATACAAGATCTTAAATATAATAGAAATATACAAAGATAACTGGAAGCCGCATCTTGAGACTGCAGCATTGTAATGTGATGATCACCAAATGAAGTGCACATTAACTGTGAAGGTAGAATCCTTTTGAACTCCTTTCCTGTTTTGAACCAATTTTCTTTCTGGTTATACAGCCTTTCAGTGATTAAGAAACTGCCAGAGAAAAGAAGAATCAGATGTGAATATGTAGTCATTAAATACCCTTTAAAATTGTTGTTTCAAACAGAAAAAAAAAAAAATCTGTAGTTTGTGCTCTGGTACACACAGGAGGGGAGAAAAGGCAAAGGAAGCAGCCAGTGCTTGGGAGAGGCAGGGCTGCGTGGTCCTGCATTGTCCCGGCACAGGGCGTGGCCCAGACTTTGACACAGCCAACAATTGTTCCTGGTGCTAATGGTGAGTGGGTGTGCCTAGAGAGGATGTGCCCTGTCCCTGGAGGAGGAAGATACCAGCCACATTGCTGCTGACACAGCACCGACTGCCTGTCTAGAGTCCCAAGCCACACTGCCGTTTGTTTCCCCTGTCCCCATGAGGTGCCACAAGGGCATCATTTTTCTGGAACATTGCACAGATAACATATATGTGCAAATTCGTTTTTCTGCTCACAAACAAAAATAGTCATCTCAGAGTGGAAAATTAACAAAGCCAAAAGAAACCCGAGTGCTTACAAGAGCTCAAATGTGGCTCTTTCTCTCACTTGACCCCAAAATAGTTTCAAAAGCTAGGAAGTCATTAAGAATGGCTTGTCTGTCATTCTCACTTAGGCAAGGTGTGGGATTGATAAGGACACTGAACAAAAGAATTTGCTGAACAGGAAAGGGACCCTAAGACTAACAAGACTTGTTCTTGAATCCCCATGGACCCTCTTTCCTGCAGCAACACTATGCCCCTCCTCCATTTCTTTTGTTCATTCAAGCACTATCATCATACCTGTTCTGCAACTCTGTTGACACTAGCATTGTTTGAACATAAGAGTGGTGTCTAATTTCATATGCCTGCTTTTTTTTTTTTAACAACCCATCTAGCTCTCCTCTGAGATTCCATTTCCCTCCTGATTTTGGATCTTAAACTATGTTTTATCTTTCTAGGCCTCTAGGCTGCATTAATTACTTTCACTCCACTTCAACTTGGTATTCCACTGGGTGTACTTTTCTTGTATAGTGATATTACAAATTTTAACCTAATTCCTCAGAAGGAAATTCCCCTAAAACTTGGAACAACATGATGTCTTCTGTGGAGTTTTCCTCTGGGATGACCATTCTTCCTATCAAAGGCATCTAGAACAGTCTATTCTGCACAAGCCAGAGATTTCTTTTCATTCTTCCTGGGATTGATTCTATGAAAGTTTGTTCTCCTTTCATAGAAAGTTGTTCTCCTGATCAACTTTGGTCATCTATCCCCCAAGATCTTCAGTATATAGAGGCACTCGAAGCTAAAAGCATAAACTTGGCCCAAGGGGAATGGTTCATGGGTAGAGCACGTTTCAGTATGCTGAAAGCCCTGGTTCCATCGCCAGGCCAAAAAATAGAAAACAAATTTTAAAAAGCATAAACTAGGTTTTCTTACAGTTAAATGATTCCAGAATGACTGATAGAAAAAAACTACCAAGAAGAAAATTTGAAAACAATAAAATATGATGAGAACATCAGGTCTCATAACATGAATATCCTAAAGCAAAATTAATAGGAATTAGAGCTTTATGTTATTTTTTTTAATAAGCTCAGCCTAGTCTTAAGTAAGTCCCTTTGCTCAGCATAGTCGGTTACTCATCCAAAAGAGGCCACCAGTGAGACCATGTAGAACATGGTTCTGCATGTGCTGATAATTTTTTTCCTCATTGATTTATCCAATGCTAACCCTTAAATCTTGCTCTTGTTCCAACTTGGAATGTTTTTATTCTGGACCAAGGACTTCAGCATCCAATTAGAACTGAATGGAGCCCCATTTAATGGTACTTAACCTATAAGCCTTTGGGGTTTCCTTTAGATGTTTAGGAGTTTTGCTGCTTCAGATAGCTTAATCTTAGAAATTAGACTTTAAATTCTCATTGACTCTGAATTCCAGTATTTGCTGAAGGCAATCTTAATACTTGGAATTCTGTACGACCTAAGACTTGTGCCTTGGCCTGGGAGTGCCTTAGCATGCATGAAGCCCTGGATTCCATCCCCAGCATTGCAACACAAAACAAAAAGATTCCTTCCTTGTATATGGTTACTTATACATACATAGGTTTATCCCACAGATTTATTACAGAATATACTCATTTCTGGAGAAGAAGTAACATTGTGTCCTGAGAACACCTCCCCTCAAAAAATGTAGGACTTTGAGCCAGACTACCTAAATTCAAAACCTGTTTTTGCCTAGCTGTGTGACCTTAGGCAAGTTACTTAACTTCTCAGTGCATCTGTTTTCTCATTGTTAAAAGTAAGGTTAATAATAAAACTTCTTTCAAAGAATTGCTGGAGATTTGACAGAGTCCATTATACAGTGTCTGGCACACAGTAAATACCTAATATTGTTTCTGTTGTTGTTATTTATTTATTCACTCACTGAATATTTAATAAACACTGTGCTAGACCCTGGGAATACAAGTGTGAACAAGACACATGTGGCTCCTTCCCTTGTAGAGGTAAGGATGATATCAGTTCCTAGAGTCCAGAACCTTTGGAAACGTAGGACATCATTAATGAATTGTGCAGGTTAACCAGTGATAAGTGGATAACAAAGGCTGATGGAGACTTCTAGCAAACATTAATATGTACTTGTTCTGTCTTGGTTCTCATTCTTTTGGAATCTTTCTGAAGGTTCAGTAGCTATTCAGTGATATGAAAATATAAAAATATGAGAAAATTGGTACTGACCTATTGTGTAGTTTAAAATAACCACAAAGATATCCTCTTTTTCTTTGAGAACTTTAACTTGGAAAATTCTCAAAGGAAGGATTAATGGAATATTCATCTTACATGTGCCAGATTTTTAACCACATCATATGGTTGGTTCACTAAAAAATAAAAAATAATAAGACTTTTTCATTGAAATAAACAAAATCCTTTTTGTCTACAGAGCACTTGTAGGAATTGGGGTGATGGATACATTCACAGGCCCAAATCAATTATTTTCCTCAAAATATATTTCGGTTTAAACTCTACTAGGTGGGCTGGGGATGTGGCTCAAGCGGTAGCGCGCTCACCTGGCATGCTCAGCACCACATACAAACAAAGATGTTGTGTCTGCCGAAAACTAAAAAATAAATATTAAAAAAAAAACTCTACTAGGTGATATTTACTAACTTTTTTTTCATTGCTATACCATTTGTCTTTAAAATTTACTTTTCTCCCTGTTGTATTTCCAGTGTTCTAAGTTGTGCTTGGTTTTTGTTTTATTTACGTAGAAACCTTATATTTATTCCTAATCTTTAAAATCTAGTTCTAGATTTTAACCCATGATATTAGCAAAAAAAAAAAATCATGGGTTAAAATCTAGAACTAGGAAAGCAATAACTTCAAAGAAGTCTGACCAGCAAGCTCAAGTGATTCCCTCCCCCAGTGAAAACCTGTGGACTGTTTCTAATCAGATCACCATATGCTTGTCGAGTTGTCCCTCCCGCTGTCCCCCACCACAAACTTTTCCTAATATTTTTCCGTAAACTATGTTAAGTTAAATGGCCTGTAATTGCTTGCTCTATCTCACAGCCCTGTTTGGAATAATGATATGTAACACTTTCCAGACCTCAGGAATCTGATCTGTCATCAGAGGACTTGAATAAATACCAGTTAGAGCTTCCCTCTGTATTTGGGGGTGAAAATCCCTGGACGTGTTCACCAGGGTAGACTTTTGTCCTGAAACTTGTCCCCTTTTCCTCCCGTAGCTGCTCTCACTACTGCACACTTGCCCTCCCAAAGCAGGAAATGAGATCCCCCACTCTATCTGCTGCAGCTCTGATGGAGGCATTCCGTCTCTCCGTCCTGATCTTCTGACCTCGAAGGCTCTCCTTCTCCCCTCCACTCCTGCTCTTCTTTGTTCCTTTCTCTGACTGGTGGAAGCCAGGGTCAGAGGATGCAGAGAGCAGATTAGGGCCAGCGCCACTCTTCCTGCACTCCTGGCTCTGTAAAAGGAGAAGCTAGACTATTCCTTCTGAAAGGCCCCTTCCAGTTTTAATGTCCTGGCACCTTCAGACCACAGTGGTGTGGAATGCTGTCAATAATGCCCAATCATAATGCTTCCTCTTTTGTAATTATTCTCTAGACTTCTTACTACTTGTATTTTATAAATAGTTTATATCTCTAAATCACTGTTTATATATTTTAAGCCTCCCTCTTAGGCTCCTCATACTAATCTTTATATCCTTCCTTAATCACATTGGCCTTTCCTGCCCTTTTCCTTCCTTGGACTTAACTGCGAGAGCTTTAGGTTTCAGTCTCTCCAATTGCTTCTCAAATGTTCCACTGTGTGTTCCCCATACTTCACAGGATCCCAGGAGCATTTGACTTTCCTCCCAAAGCCTGTGATCCTTCTTCAGCTACTGTCCCCACTCAAAAGCATTTCATACTTAATGAAATAGTAGTTGTGTACTGATTATAATGTCCTCAGCTTCCTCTTGTTTTCTTTTCCTCTCTTGGAGGTCCCTTTTTTATGGTCAAGTTTGGATTTAAGTGTTGTTGTTAAAGACTCAAAATCCATCTACATAACTAGGTACCTTCTCTTATTGAAAGATAGTTTTTGTGTTTATCCTTAAGACTGTCTGGTATCCTTAATGTAGATGTGTTCTTTGAGTGCACCAGTAGAGGTTTCTCATAGAATTTTTACCTTTTTTTCCCAAAAACTATCCAGGTACTGACTATCCTTATTTATAAGCACAGTATAGACCTCTTGATATCTATAAAATATAATCTTCAAAATCTTTTTATCATCTCAGAAATGTGTTTTAGCATCCACAATGGCTTTTCTTAGGAAGAACAATTAGTAGTTGAGTTCAGCTTCTTTCATAGCTAGCTCTGATGTAGCTCCCTCACGGTATTGAATTACATATGAGTGATCCATTCATTAATGTGATCACTGGTTCCATTTTTCTTTTCATACTCATCAGTACTCTGAAATTTTGAATATCGCCATTTTTAAATTTTAAATTTTTATCTTGTTTTACAAAGCAACAATGTTCTTCATGTTCTAGTAAGTCATGTGTACTTTCTAAAATAACTATAACTCAAAAATCTCTATATTCATGGAGACTTCATAAAGAATACTGTCTGTGCCTTCCTTCCTGCACCCTATCCTAACATTTTGATCCCAGTAAAATTAATTATTCTTTTGAATTTTTTTCCCTAGCACAATCTTCCCTTGGAAGCAATTACTCTCCAGACACCAAGTATTCTAGTCTACTAAAATGTAGTGCAGGTATTTCTCCTCTGTGCTCTTCTCTGACCCCAAATGCCTCCTCTTGCCTCACTCCCCACACCCTTGGATCATGCCAGACTGATTTCTTCATTTACTGTTACATCCACTAGCAAAGTTGAGAATCCATCTGGCTACTTGTCATAAACTTCCCAGATGACATATTTGCAGCCAATGGTATTCCTGAAATTGTAGCTCCAACAATGATGCTTAAAGTACTTTGCCACTAGTAAATACCCGGTTCCATTCAGCAGTTGTTCATGGATAGGAACTGTCCTTAATAGCAAAATTCAATTTGGATATTTTGTAATACTGGATAAATCACTCATTTCCTGGATAAGTCAGGTATGCCCTGCTTCATAAACACCTGCTATGAGAATATGTAACTAAAAAACAAGTATGTGTACAAACTAAAAGATCCTTTAGTTTTTAGTATTCATTACAGGAATCCCTTAGTTATGACATTTATCATGTACATTTAAAATACCATTCTGAGCCAGACATGGTGGAGAACACTTGTAATCTCAGCTTCCTTTGTTGTTGTTGTTGTTGTTGTTATTGTTTTTATTTGTTCTAATTAGATATATGTGACAGTAGAAGGCATTTTTTTTTTATCTCCAACCCATATTTTTTTATTTTAATGGTAAGTACAATGGGCCTTATTTTTGTTTACATGCACTGGACAGATGAGTTAGATAATATGGACTGAGGAGAGATAATAAAGTCAAACTTTGTACCTTTAATAGAAGCTAATTTAAAAATGATTTGTGCTTTTAAGTATTTCGTGGGTTTTTTTTAGAAAGTTTCTAATTCATGTCAGCATGTTCTGCTCGTTTTTCTATTTCATTTTGTTTTCTTGATTCTTTGCCCCAATGCTTCTTTTCCACAATTTCAACAGTCCACAATGAGGAATCACACCCCACAATACAGCTTTCTATCCTCTTGCTTGTTCTTCCCCTTTTAGCATTGAGTTGAAGGCATTTTTAAAATATTTTTTTAGTTATAGATGGATACAATATCTTTATTTATTTATTTATTTATTTATTTATTTATTTATTTATTATGTGGTGCTGAGGATTGAACCCAGTGCCTCACACTTGCAAGGCAAGCTCTCTGCCACTGAGCTACAGCCCCAGACCCAGTAGAATGCATTTTGACACATTGTACACAATGGAGCATAACTTCTCATTCCTCTGGCTGTACTTGGTGCTGAGTCACACCAGTACTGTATATAGGGTGTATAGGGTATATACCTGTATATAGGGTAATAATATCTGTCTCATTCTTCTGTCTTTCCCATCCCCACCACCCCACCCTTCCCCTCACTCCCCTCTGCACAATTCAAAGTTCCTTCATTCTTCCCTACCCCACCCCCACTATGGATCAGCATCCACTTACCAGAGAAACATTCAGCCTATGTTTTTTTAGGATTGGCTTATTTAACTTAGCATGATATCCTCCAGCTCCGACCATTTACCTGCAAATGCCATAATTTCATTCTTATTTAAGGCTAAGTAATATTCCATTATGTGTATGTGCCACATTATCTTTATCCATTCATCTGTTGAAGAGCATCTAGGTTGGTTCCACCATTTAGCTATTGTGAATTGAGCTGCTATAAACATTGATGTGGCTGTGTCACTGTAGTATGCTGATTTTAAATCCTTTAGGTATTAACCAAGGAGTGGGATAGCTGGGTCAAATGGTGGTTCCATTCCAAGTTTTCTGAGGAATCTCAACACTGCTTTCCATAGTTGTTGCACCAATTTGCAATCCCATCAGCAATGTATAAGGGTAACCTTTTTCCCCATATCCTTGCCAATACTTATTATTGCTTATATTCTTAATAATCGCCATTCTGACTGGTGTGAGATGAAATCTTAGAGTAGTTTTGATTTACATTTCTCTAATTGTTAGAGATGATGAACATTTTTTCATATGTTTATTGATCAATTGTATTTCTTCTTTTGTGAAGTGTCTGTTCAGTTCCTTAGCCCATTTATTGAATGGGTTATTTGTTTTTTGGTGTTAGGTTTTTTGAGTTTTTTATATATCTTGGAGATTAGTGCTCTATATAAGGTACGTGTGGTAAAGATTTTCTCCCATTCTGTAGATTCTCTCTTCACATTATTAATTGTTTCCTTTTCTGAGAAGAAGCTTCTTAGTTTGAAATCATCCCATTTGTTAATTTTTGACTTTACTTCTTGTGTTTTAGGAGTCTTGTTAAAGTCAGGCTCTAAGCCAACATGATGAAGATTTGGGCCTATTTTTTTTTCCTATTAGTTGCATGGTCTCTATTCTAGTGCCTAAGACTTTTATCCACTTTGAGTTGACTTTTGTGCAGCGTGAGAGATAGAGGTTTAATTTTATTTTGTTATGTATAGATTTCCAGTTTTTCCAGCACCATTTGTTGAATATGCTGTCTTTTCTCCAGTGCATGTTTTTTATGCCTTTGACTAGTATGAGATAACTGTATTTATGTGGTTGTGTCTCTGTGTCTTCTGTTTTGTGCCATTGGTTTACATTTTTACTTTGGTGGCAATACCATGCCATTTTTGTTACTATAGCTCTGTAGTGTATGTAAGGTCTGGTATTGTGGTGCTTCCTCTTCACTCTTCTTACTAAGGACTGCTTTGGCTATTCTGGGTCTCTTATATTTCCAAATGAATTTTTTATTGTTTTAACTGGTTCTGTGAAGAATGTCATTGGGATTTTAATAGGAATTGCATTAAATCTTACAACAGTTTTGGTAGTATGGCCATTTTGACAGTATTAATTCTGCTATTCCAAGAGCATGGGAGATCTTTCCATCTTCTAAGGTCTTCTTCAATTTCTTTTTTTAGTGCTCTGTAGTTTTCATTGTAGAGGTTTTTCACATCTTTCACATCTTTTGTTAACTTGATTCCCAAGTTTTTTTTTTTTTTTTTTTTGAAGCTATAATGAAAGGATAGTTTTCCTAATTTCTCCTGCAATGGCTTCATCACTTATGTATAAAAATACATTTGATTTATGGGTATTGATTTTTAGCCTGCAACTTTGATAAATTCATTTATTAGTTCTAGAAGTTTTCCAGTGGAATTTTTTTGGATCTTCTAATTATAGAATCATGTCATCAGTAAATAGTGATAGTTTGAGATCTTCTTTTCCTATTTTTATCCCTTTAATTTCTTTCATCTCTCTGATTATTCTGGTTATGTTGAATAGAAATGGGGAAAGAGGGCATCCCTGTCTTGTTCCAGTTTTCAGAGGGAATGCTTTCAATTTTTCTCCATTTAGAATGTTGGCCTTGGGCTTAGCATAGATAGCCTTTACAATATTGAGGTATATTTCTACTATCCCTAGTTTTTCTAGTGTTTTGAACATGAAGGTGATAGTTTGAGATCTTCTTTTGGGATAATCACATGATTATTGTCTTTAAGTCTATTGATATGATGTATTACATTTATTGATTTCCATATGTTGAACCAACCCCTTTGTAGTGGTGTAGTATCTTTTTAGTATGTTTTTGTATGTGATTTTCCAGAATTTTATTGAGAATTTTTGCATCTATGTTCATTATAGGGATTTTGGTCTGAAGTTTTCTTCTCTGGATGTGTCTTTGTCTGGTTTTGGCATCAGGATGATACTAGCCTCATAGAATGAGTTTGGAAGGGTTCCCTGCTTTTCCGTTTCATGGAATGATAATCTCAGCTTCTTGAAGGCTGAGGTGGGAGGATCACAAGTTTAACGTCAGCCTCACCAACTGAGTGAGACTCTATTACAAAAATAAAAAGGGTTGGGGATGCAGCTTAGTGGTAGAACACTTGCTTAGTGTGCTCAAGGCTCTGGGTTCAATCTCCAGCACCACCAAAATAAAAAAATAAAATATCATCCTGACTTACCTTTAATTTCTCAGACACATATTAATATATATAAATCAAAAAACATATGATTGAAGTCTTAAAGATTCAGGTCAAAAAGGATTTTTATTGAATTTCCACCATGGTGTTAGTCCCAGCCCAACACCAAGAAATATAAAGATGGATGAGATGAGCAATTCTCAGCCAAATGGAGGGGCAGCTGTGAAGCTCCAGCAGAGGTGGAACAAGACCCTAACTTCACAAGATGGTGAAGACAAGAAAACCAGAATACTGCTGAGGTGGAGACCACAGAATCAGGAATCAGACTGGACAGCCACATGTGGAAGAAAATCCAGAACTGAGGGTGACACCAGGATCAAAGGCTGATCAGTGATGATGCTTGAACCCAGATCAGAGATCAGGAGAGGGATGGGTTTGCAGGGGAGGTGCTGAGGAGCCCTGTTACAATCACAGTGCTTTGGGGACATCAATACAGCAATATCAAGGAGGCAGTGAGAGTTGAAAGCCTGGGTAGAGGAAAGAAGTCAGGGTCACATGTGCAAGAGGGTAAGAGATGAAGCTGCAAGATGAATTCCCCCCAAAGAACATCTCTAGGTGGAGAAGAAAAGCATGCACAGGGAGCTAAACTTGAAGCTAGGCAAATCTGAGTTTCAGGAGCCGTGTCTGAAAAACACATGTTGAAAAAATGGGTTAAGAATTCACAGAATTCATACACTAAGCTCTTGCATCCCAAAGCCATAGGGTGGACTAAACTGTCTCCCACCCTGGATAATTATTCTCTACCTTCAGGCTCCTTTGGGATTTAAGGGCTAGTACCAAAGTGTTTCCATTAACTGGCAGATGATTACCACATCTCATCCTAGGCAAAACTGAGGACCAGAGGCAAGCAGAGACCCAATGGCAAATTGATATGTCCTAGAAGTCAGGTTGCAGAGCATTTTAAAATTCTTAAAGATGAAAGAGCTTATGTAAGTATAAGCTACTTTGTGCTGCATATTATCATTTTTATTACTGTCTTCATTATTAATTATCATCATCATCATTTACCCCTGTGAACTCATTAGTTAGCAAGAGACATTTTCTTTGAGCTCTTTCACTCCTGATGTTTTCCTTTATTAAAATATTTGTTTCATTTTGTACCTAGACAACTTCATGGAGGAAATTATTTGCTCCTTAGAACTTCCAGCCTTGTACTTTTTTTTTAATTTGTACATTCTTTATCATCTGTCATAGGTGCTAGATAAATTTAGAAAAAAAAGAAATCACTGACAACTAGACTGAGCAGGAATTGTTTTCCTGGACTCAGTAGAAATTGATTAGGATGTTGGAAAATGGCAGGATTTGGACAGAATAGAAGGGTAAGCATTTGGGCAGAGCCACAGGCTGGGTGATGGAAGGTATGAGCACATTCCATCGCCTTGGTTGACAAAGAGAGGTCTTGGTTGGGGAAAGATTCTCTTTGCAGGGTGAGGAATAGTCCTCACAATATTGCTTCCTGTTATACTTACATAATAATTTACAAAACTCCCTATTACTTCTTTCTTATTTGGTAATTACAAAACAGGCTTGTACTTCTTGATCCAGTATTAGAAACAGTGCTTTTGGTGGAAAGTAAAGATGTGTTGAATTGATGGTCCCTTCTCATTCTTTCTAAACTATACATTCCTAGGCTTTGCAAGAGGCCCTGAGATCTGTGGCTACTCCTGGAACTTCAGAATCCTGAGCAGGCTTGAGTGCAGTAACCAAGGAGAAGACATTTAGCCATTATCTGCTTTATTTTATTATTGACCAATTAATTTCATTATTTATACTGGGGATTGAACCCAGAAGTGCTTTACCACTGACCTACATCCCTTCTCTTTTTGTTTTTTTGGTTTTTTTATTTTGAGACCACTTCTCAATCACTTGCTTAGGGCCTCACTAAATTGCTGAGTCTGGCCTCAAACTTGCAATCCTCCTACCTCAGCCTCCTGAGTTGCTGGGATTACAGGTGTGCACCATTGCACCCGACTCATCTGCTTTACTATTTATCTGCCAACCACCCTTTTTACTCTTCCCTCAGAAATCTTCCTATGTCTAGACATCTATCTGCTCTCTGAGAACCATTTCTGCTCCATCCATGGCCACCTTTGAAGAGCCTAGCACCAAAACCAGGATGCGCACTGTGGGACTGGGTACCTCGAATTCTCCCCCAGGCAAAGTCAAAGAAACTGTGAAGGCAGCCACTGATGCAGGATATCATCATATAGGCTGTGCCTAGGTCTATCAGAATGAGAAAGAGGTGCAGAAGCCATCCAAGAGAAAATCCAAGAGTGGGTGGTAAAGCAGAAGGACCTGTTTATTGTTAGTAAGTTTCAGTAAGCCTTTTTTTTTTTTTAAATACTCTTTTTTTGTGTGCGGGGGCAGTGCTGGGATTGAACTCAGGGCCTCACACATGCTAGGCAAAAATTTTACCACTGAACCACAGCCCCAGCCCCACAGGAAACCTTTGAGAGAAAGTTCCTGAAGGAAGTCTGTGGGAAGACCTTCAGTGTCTGAAACTGGACTGTCTGAACACCTTTCTTATTCTTTGGCCACAGGGATTTCAGGCTAAGAAGGACTTATTCCCCAAAGACAATAAAGGCCAATAAATTAACATTCCTGGAAGCCCAGAGATCATGGAGGAGCTGGTAGATGGGGGGTTGGTAAAAAGCCCTTGGTGTCTCCAACTTCAACCACTTCCAGATTGAAAGGGTCTTGAATAATACTGGCCTGAAATATAAACCAGTAACTACTCAAGTCGAGTGTCACCTGTACCCTCCCAAGAGAAACTGATCTAGTGCTGCCCCTCCAAGGGCATCATTGTCACAGAGAAGCTAGAGGAGGCTTCACTGCTGGAAGATCCCAAGAATAAGGAGATGGCTGCAAATAACATGGATATGCATTCCATGTGCACACACACAAATACACTCACACCCCAGCCCAGTTCCATACCCAGAGGAATGTGATGGTGATCCCTTAGTCTGTGACACTAGTATGCATTGTAGAGAACCTTCAGGTTTTTTACTTCAAACTGAATGATGAGAAGATGACAGTCACATTCAGCTTCAACAGACATTGAAGGCCTGTGTCATGGTCAACCAGTCAGTCTCAGCTGGAGGAGTACCCATTCTACTCTAAGTCCTGAAGCCAAACTTCCGATGGGATTACCTGTTGGATTCTCTCATCACTGATATGGAACTTGCTCCCTCTGAGTCCTGTTTTAGCCAACTTTACATGAAATCATACTCTTCCTGGCTTTGTTGTAGGCCAGAATTTAGGCAAGGTTTAATTTAGATACATATGTTCAAACAGAGGCAAGATTGTCCCAGGAAATTGTGACTCAGATAAGCAAATGGCAGTTTTTTTCCTCTTATTTTATCCAACCAAATGTTTGTTAAACAACAGGAACTCTGCTAACAATGAGGATGCAAAGATAAAACGAATAAAAATAATTATGGGGTAAAAAAAAATCGTCCTACAGAAATCCATCTTTGGGTTTATTACATCAAGCCAGCCGGTTGTTACTTCTATAGCCTAAAATCTGTGTTGGTTTCCTAATGCTTATAACAAATTACCCCAAACAAATTATCACAAACTTTTAACTTCAACAGCTTAAAACCACCCAGATGTATCATCTTGCAGTTCTCAAGATTAGATGTTGGAAGTGGGTTCCACTGGGCTAAAGTTAAGGTGTTGACAGAGCTGTGTTCCTACTGGAGCCTCAAGGGACTGAAGGTTTTCTATTGGCAGAAACTTTCAAATTAATCACTTTGAGCCGTCGTTGGACCACAGTGTGTTCTGTTGTTCAGGAAGACTGCTATTAATCACTTTGAGGAGAGAAAAGAAATGAAGACCCTGCTCATTGCCCAATGAAAGCTTCTGAATGTACACACTCAAAAATACCACTCACATTACACCGATTGGCCATGCTGAAGTCCAAGGAGATAACAAGCAGAGGGATGAGACCGACTTCCTAATGAAAGGGAGTTTCAGAGCAGTTTGGGAAGGAACTGTGCTAAGGAAAAAGAGTTTGGGGGCAGGCAGGGAGATGGAGGGTATTCCCAGTTGAGCAGGAGGTACTGTGAGAATGAACCAGCAGCACATGCACAGATTTAGGGCTGGGACTCTGTAGAGGAACCCTGAGAAGGGTGGAGACGCCTTTGCTGAGTCCGGCCTTCTGCCCAGATGCCTGCAAGGCAAGCTCCCCTCTCTGCACTGCGCCTGCCTCTGCAGCCACTTGCTGCTTCTCCCTTTTCATTTTTATCTTTTTTTTCTTCATATAGTTTTACTCTTTTGTATTTTCTTCCCTTTATTTTTACCGCCCTTTTCCTCCCTTCTCTTTTCTCGCTGTCATGAATCAAAACCAGTCATGTATCCTCCTTAAAATCCCTGAAGCCACTCCTTTCCGAGACCACTAACCTGTCTTCTGTTTGCTTGTTTGTTGCAATGCTGAGGATCAAAGCCAGGGCCCTGCACATGCTCGAGAAGCGCTCTATCCCTGAGCTATATCCCAGCCTCTAACCTGTGTTTTGATATCTGCCATCTAACCCCTGATGCATCAAATTCAGGAAGGGTGTTCCCTAACAGTCCTTGCAAGAAGACCAAACTAAGGATGCTTTTTATTTCTTGTACATATTCTTCAGCTTTCTAATGAAATGTTTCCTTATCTTACAGGAATTTTGTTGAGAATGAAATGAATTCTAATGGGAAAGTGTTTCTCAGTGGTATTAGAAAGACACTATGTATTTTAAATTCAGGTGTTTCCATTAGTTTTCAAATACAGGGTAGCAGAGAAAGTGTGTGTGAAGTCATCATCTAAAACCAGTTCTTTGAACTTCAGGAAATATGCCAAGTTATCTCTAAGACAAGTTAATCAGATGTATTTGTTTCTGTATCAATTTTAGTTTTGAAAGATTAGAAGATACTATATTCTCTTACCAAAATTTTTCTGTTTAACAGAAAATATAGTGATAATTTGAATATGTCTGACTTTCTTACGTTATTAATGTAACATATTTAAATCTCAATACCTTTTTTCCTCTGCTTTCAGACTTTTTAAAATCTTCTTAAAGCTCCTAGCCTTTACTTCTGCTTTTCCCACATGAATATAGCAATGAGTGTTTTCCTACTGATCTCAGGGGACATGATGAAGAAATGAATGTCTAGTTTCAAGGGACTGCACAAACGTCGGCCCCTCTGTGAAGCCTACTCCTGCTTCCCTAGGCACAGTCAGCACTCAGCTCTTTGAAGCACTGGCCCCATTGTGTTGTGATGTCTCATTCCCACCTGGGAGCTTGAGGGTAGGAATGACATGTGATGACTTTAGGTAGAACCTGGCACAGGCAGTGTGGGGTGAATGAATGAGCATGTGTACACATCACCAAAGAATCATTCTCCTGGTTTCCACCCAGCTCTGGCAACCAAAACTACTCTATCCAGTGTATTAAACTGTAATTACATTTTAAGCAGCAGAAATCTTTTAAATAATAATTTTCCTCTTTTTCTTTCTGCTTGAGATTCCATGGCAACTTGAATGTTAAAGTTCATTCATAGCTTACTGAGTACATCCGACCCTTAAAAATTCTTGTTCTAGTTCTCTTCCTTTTTCTCCATATCCCTTTTCATTAGTTCTTTCATCTTATACTCCTGTCTTATCTCTTTGTGATTTTGCTGATGTTCCCTTCCTTTTTTCATCTTTTCTTAAACTTTTGGCTTCATAAGTTTGTTTCCCCTCTTCTATGTATGCAACTTTCCTTTTCATCTATCCCAAACATCTTACACAAGCTTAATGCACCAGAGCTAATTCCTGGTTCCTCTTTATGGGAAGATCTAGTTTTGGTGATATTGAAGCCAGCTCTACCCTTCAGACCCTCCAGAGCAAGGTGCCTCAAGCATCCACATCATGCTCTGTCTGCACTATGAACAGTCTGATGGCATCTTTGAAGTCTTCGGGGCTGTACCAATAACAATGCATATATGGAAGGCATCCTACGTTGCTTCTATCTAAACAGAGTTCACCTGCCATGTGGAGGCTTCTCCACTTCTGAACCTTGAAAAAGTCCGTGGGCAGCTACCATCTTTCTTATTCCATTCATAGACTATATTTGTGGAGCTGAGGATCATGCAGTGTTAGAGACCCTTATTCATGCCTTGGGCCTTATCAGTTTCACACATGCCTCTGCTATTCTGTCTCTGAAACTTTCTGAATAAAAATATGAGAAGTATCAATCAGCAAATAGCTATTATGGCTAATATTTTTTACTGAAGAGCCAAAGTCTATTGGAGGCCTAATGGCATGTTATCCTTTCCTTTCCTTGCTTAGAGTCTTCAGTGTTTTTCTTCTTTAAAAAAATTCAAAGAATAACAGTATATGGCTGTATAAGATAAGTGATAATTATTTAGAATTTTTTTTTTAATTTCTGAAACAAATGTTAGGCTGGCAGAGATTTTTTTCTAGTAAGACTTGAGATAGATTCCTCTGTCCTCACCCATTTTGGTGAAAAATTCAGTCAAATGCACTGGAATAAGCTTTTAATATACTTTCTAAAACAAGTGTCTAAAGTATAGTTTTCTTTAGTATTAGATTTCCCACAGGAAGAGAAATAGTCTGATTGAGTATAGGTCTCTTGCTTAAAATGTTAACTTATAAAGAGGATGTGAAGAAATAAGATCTCCATCTACAGCTCAGATGTATGGGGGAAAAAGATAGAATCTGGATCAAAACAGTTGTTGATGTTCCTTTGAGTTTCCAATGCTTTGTGCTGCCCAATTGAGATGAGACAGAAGCCATTTTCAGAGACTGGCCCACCTGTACAATGTAGCATACATGTGTGAGTGTATGGGGGGTAGGAATTCCACTGGTCCAAACCTGTTTTTCTATTGGTGAGATGAATTATCTTCATGCATCAGCACCTCCCACTTGTCCTAAAGGTGGGATGGCTGTTGATGCCAGTGCATTGTCTCCTCTTTCAGCTGGCAAGGAGGGTAGTGGGAGGCAGCCACAGGGAGGAGACGCTGAACAAACAGCCCGAGCACCGGATCCCAGTGTGGGCGGGTGGTGGGTGCTGGGAGCGGCCAGGGCTTGTGCCCAGTCGTCACACGTGGTGCTGAGCAACCACCAAGTGATCCCAGAAACGAGGTAAAAAGATAACACAATGGAGTCCATTAGAGAACTAGGACATGCCATCCCACAGGGAGAATGGTGGCTAAGGGGATGGCTTTAATTGTGGTTTTATTTAACTTATTTATGAAAAAGCTAGTGTTTACCTCCTGTTGTTCAGCTTTATCTGGAAAAACATAAAACACAGTTGCTTGTCCATTGAGAGTGATCACCATGGATCCACCATGGTTCTTCTGACTTATCAGTCCCAAATCAGTAACTGGGTTCTATGGAGTCCATGTTTACGGAATTACCACTTTTGGATAAAAATAGAATGATGGCTTTGACTTTCTACCTTTCTACAGCAGAAACAGCTCTACAGTCTACTCACATCACCGTTCACTGATGGCCATGTCACATCACTCTCTCTTCAGTCTTCCCCAAAATGAATAATATTTATACTATTCTATTACAGACTCTTGCTAAAATCCAAACTTAACCCATTGCTGCTTACTAGAAAAGTTTTTCGTTTTCTGTCTTTGTCATGGTGGCTTTTTTTTTTTTAAAGAATTCTATTTTTTTTTTCTTATTTTCCTCTCTCCATCTTTATAACTTGTTCAGACAGTTGAACTTTATTTCTGAAATCCTCATCTTTTGTGGTCAACATCAGAGACTTCAAAGTAAAACATGTATTTGTTTAAACCATGAGTTGATGATAAGTCACCATTTCTTCTGCATCTACTCTCCAGATGAGTGACATTTTGCACCCCAACTTTAGCTGGAGGGGATATGTTAGGAATGTGGTTTTTGCATCTACTGTTATTTATGTAAGCCATTGCAATAATATTAGTTTATTCATTTGAAGGAAACAAGGGAAAACACTTTGGTCAGAATAATTAGGGGTTAAGATAGAAGGCAGCATTTGAAAGTTCCACATTTAGTTATCTACATCTTCAACTTTATACATCATCTCAGTTTCCCCATCATCTAAATGAAGGATGATTATGCTAAACTTCACAAAAGTAGTGGGAGGGTAAATTAGCATTTGTGAAATGTGTTGAGATCTTATGATTAAAGATAGCACATTATTGCAAACTGATGTGATTATTATCAAAGAAAAGAACTCCTCAAAGGACTCTGGAATAATCTGACTGAATTATCCAGCATCTTCTATATCTGCTAGAAAGCCCCAAACCTATAATCTATTGCAGTTTTCTCTCTTGATCCTGAAGTCTGTTTCCAAGTCTTGTTGGAGAGGATTAGAGAGTAAGTTGCAGTCATAGATGCATAAAGAGAGAAATGTGAAAGGCATTAGTTAAAGCTCAGGTGAGAGCTTGGAGTAGGTTTGCAGGGCACATTCCGCTGGTGACTGCTTCAAAGCTCCAGCAGGCGCCAGTTGACAAACATGTAAGTATGTCTGCCCAGAATGCTTGTGGTAGCATTTACTGTGCCAGAAAAAGAATCCTTCAGCACAACTCATTCCATATGGCTATCCAGGACTTTCATCCACAGTGCATAGAATCTGGATTGGAAAGATGGCTTTTCTAAAATTTCCTAAGTCACTTAAAGGGTGAGGAAGGGGTGTGCAGGTATCCAGAGGCCTCAGAAGCAAAGACAGACTAATAACACAGAGATAAGCAAGGTGGATCAAAAAAATACCTTAATGTGTGTGAAATATGCAGATGAGTAAGTACCACTGAACCACAGGCCACATACACAACAGGTTTAATGTAAACACTGATGAAATGGGTTTCTCCATGTATTTCCCACCAATGTGTTTCATTTTGACTGTAAAAGTCAGAGTCATTATAGATACATTCCCGGTGTTTTCCCAGGTGTTCTTAGCAAATGGCCATAGACCCATTTCCTTACAGGCAATACCACTAAAGCAGAATTGTGGGCATATTTTGTTAACGGTGGCCACCCTGGTCTGTGGTTCTTAGGTGTGGTGTCTCCAACTCAGCCAGGAAACTGTTAAAAAGAGTTTTAGAGGACTCATCTTCACACCTATTAAGCAGTGGCCTCTGGGACTCTTGTGGGGACCCTTTGCAGCCAGTTTTGAGCCCTGCAGAGTTATCTGGTTGCGGGGAGCTGTGCCCTTGGCCACAGTCAGGGAGTGATGCAGTCAGTTCAGATGTTCCTGACCTTTGGTTTCATTAACGTCACTGAGAATCAGATAAAAGCTGATTGTGCCCAAGAGGAAAATGCTCAGGATACAACACTGTGCTTAATTTTAGGGAGTCCTCATCTCTTTCCAGTGACCTATGCTGAGAAACACAAACTGCAGAACCACATCTTGCCCCTTTCTTTTCCAGTCCTTCGTTTTTACTTTTTTGATGATTATTTAATATTTGTTTAACATTTGCTTATTTGTTTTCAAAATGTTCCTTTAGGGGTGATCCAGCTTTCCTTTGTGAAATTTCTGATCCTGTGTACTCAGCCCCTCACAAATGACCAGTTAGACCCTTCACAACATTGCATCTGTCATTGGATCATTTACAACTAAGGCTAAATTGGTGTTATAAATGTAGCAATCCAGCTTTTGTACCTGGACAGTCTTGGCTTTCATATTGCCACCTGCAGGGAGCTCTGGGCCATAGGGGACCACATGGAAGGAAAATCTCAGAGGTGACCTGGCCATATCTGTGTAGATATGTGTTTTGGCTCCTTTGTGGTGAAGCCACTTATGGTCCCACATAGTTCTCTGATGAACCACAGCTCCATCAGATCTGACTCCACAGCTAGGTTTACACCACTCCAGGTGCAAAGCAAGCGGGCCCTGAGTATTTGAAAGTTAAACAAATGCCATAGATATGCATGGAGAAGAAAATCAGGAATCAGCTGTTTTAAGCATCTGATCAATAAGTGAGACTGATTTTTTTTTAACCAAGTGGAATTTTTTTAACCAAGTGTGTCTTCAGTGGTCACGTCTTTAAGCTTCCTGGAAATATACATATAAACACATGTCCCTCCTGGTCTGGTGGAGGGTGGTAATAGAAAGCAGAGCATTTGGACACAAAGCCAGCTTGACAGGCAGAGTGGAGGTAAACAGCCCTCCTCCTGCAGGAGCAGTGTTGACAAGCAGTGATTCTTGGAATGGGTCCAGCTGTAGCAAGGACTCTGGCTTCAGGGACTCCAGCAATATAAAAACAATTTTTTAAGATCTGAAGTCATTTACATTAAACATATTTGTTCGGTTTGGGGTTTTATGTTATCCTTTTATATACATATGTAATTTTTATTGACTATTTCCAGAAATAATTCTGTAGTTAAGCCAAAGCTGCTACATGAGGTGCAAACTCACCCTTCTTGGGCACTCTGCTGCAGTTGAGCCAGGCAGGTTTCCAGCCAAAAGTTCCCATTCATTGAGAGAAGAGATATTTTCTTTCTTCCCAAAATTCAAGATCTTATTTTGAAACATTGTTCTGCACCCCAACTATAAATCTTAGTTACTATATTTATTCTTTTTTTATTGATTTTTTTTAAAAAAAATAAATGACAGTGGAATGCATTATAATTCTTATTAAATGGATACAGCACATTCTTTCATCTCTCTGGTTGTATATAAAGTATGTTGACACCAATTCGTGTCTTCATACATGTACTTTGGATGATGATGTCTATCACATTCCACCATCCTTGCTAATCCCCTGCCCCCTTCCTTTCCCTCCTACCTCTCTGCCCTATCTAGAATTAATATATATATTATATATAATATAATATATAATATATATTAATTCTTGATGAATTCCTCTTCTTTCCTTTCTCTGTTACAAGCGCTCATCTCACTAGCTGTGAATGGACAGCCAGAAAATCAAGTTCTTGCCTTGGAAAGGAGAGAGAAGCCAAGGCCTTGACTCACATCTCTTGCTTGCCTCTCTGTGCTTCTGTGACGACCAGCTAAAGACATCTCCTTAGTCCTTGAGGACAGGCAGCAAAGAACCTGCAGAGGTATTGGCTATGTAGCCATTTTGGAGCTATGGGGATTTTACTGCCACTCCTCTCTGTGACTTCATGGTACAGAGCCCCATTGTCATTTCCTTTGGCTGCCCAGGGAGCATTATCTTTACTATCTCCATTTCAGATGAAGAAACTGGGCTGCTAAGGGGCCAAGTGACTTGCCTAAGGCTATGCTGTGGCGCAGCTGGATTGCAGGTTGTCCTTCACAGTGAAAACTCCCTCCTTTCCTCCTGGATCATGTGCGCTTTCTTGGCCCTTCTGCCCATTGGTCTTCAGAGACACCTGTTCTTGGTAACTTCTAGTTAGGTGTCTTAGCTGTAGCACTAAGCAGGTGGGCAGCTGGCACTCTGATTCTATGCACATTTTCCCCTGCCTTTCTCAGTGCAGCTGGTCTTTGTCACAGTGGACATGTATGTACCTACTTAATGGCCTGAAACTATAAACCAGTACTCAGAGACCTGCTCCTACATTCAGGGGACATAAACCTGTCATGCCTACCTGCATTGTTGAGGCAATGTGAAAGGTTCTCAGGCAATCGGGACATCACCCAGACAGCTGTGCCCTCTCCCCCAGCAATTCAGGCACCAAGTGTGAAGCCTCTGAAGAATTTTCTGGGAGTAGGATGGGTCATGGCCCAACAATGGCTCTTTGTAGTTCCATGTGTGAATGGTATATATTCCCTTACTATGCAAAGCTGCTGCTTCTGGTTTACATTTAAAAGAAAGACCAATGTGTGAGATGTAGCATATGGAGATGTGACCCCCACTGGCTCTTTGATTTTTCAGGTAATAGTGCCCAAGGGAGTATGGTCCAGGCCCACAGACCCTCCTGGAAGTTACTGTCATTTCTTTAACGTATCCTTGGAATTCTTAGAATAGACTGTGAGATTTTAATTTAAAAAGGAATATTCTAGGGCTGGAATGTTTAGCTCAGTAATAGAGCATTTCCCTAACTTACTCAAGGTCCTGGGTTCAATCCCCAGCACTGGGGGGAAAAAAAAGTGGGTGGGAGGAGGGAAATATTCCACTAATGAGTTTGTGATACACAGGGTTTGAAGAAAACCCAAGTGTACTTTCCAAAGATCTAAACCATGTTGTTCACCAGTGATCTGATGTCAGGGCTTTCTCTTGACACTGTCTCCCAGACTAAACTATATTATTAATATCCTCCTTCATTGCACAATGACTTATTTATCCCTGTGCAGTTCAGGCTTGGACCCACCCATGTGGCATGTTTATCTGCATTGCTGTTACTATCTTGACAATGCCCCGGGGAGGGTTTTGACCGCAAGCCCACCCTGCTAGTCCCTCCCTGTGCCCCTCATCTGCCCTTTAGCTTCCCTGAACACGCTTCGCTGCTTGTGGGGAATGCTGCTTTGCGGAGAAGTGACGCTTCAAGTGTCGGAAAAGTTATAGCCTAAACTTGTTTCCCTTCCTACCTTTGAGATATATAAAGATGCCACGTCTTGGTTCTCACACTTTTCCATGGATGTGAACAAATGGCTTGTTCCTTATGATCCTCCGGTCCCTAGGAGGGTATGGATGGGCTCCTTTCGCACTTGATACTTCTGGATATTTCCTCTTTATTCCATTAAAATTAAATGAGAAATGCATTTGTTTATTCTTATTTCACTTATGTATGCCTTGCCTGATTCCAGAAAATGTTTAAGAACATTTAATTTTCCATGTGGCTAATAAGGGTGCAGCTTATTTTACAGTCTTTAGTGTAGTGACAGATTTGGTGCTTGAAAACTTTCTTCTTTTAGAAAGCATGTTTTCAGTGGCATTAGGGTCCTAGCACTGCCAACAAAAATTTACTTCCCAATTAGGTATCTAAAATGCTGTTTAAAATATTTTAACTGGACCTGTTAGCATATATAAAATTATTTTCTATACAGGCACCCATTCTGAGTTCCAAATCTGGGTGCTAATAATGTGTTTCTTGGGAAGATTACTCTGAAAGAGAACCAAAGGCCAGCAGAGCTTCTGCTCCTACCCTTTGTCTGGTCTGCCTATACCAGGTCTGTCCTGGGGGAGATGAAGGGGAGTGGTCCTTCTCTTTCCTGTGCCTCCCCAGACACTGCTGTGGGTAATGGGGCTCTGCAGCAGGGACTTTGAGAAAGCTGCCCTTTCATTTCTTCTCTCAGCTATGTGGCTGTTCAGTCTCTCATTAAAACCTTCCCTCCTCCTTCGGGGAGACTGAGAAGTTGTTTTAAGTAACATATAGGTAGATGGATGGACAGATAAGTATTTTTTAAAAATCCGAATCTTTTCAGTCCATGTTTTGACCTCAAAACCTTATGACTTGATTTTGCTTTCTTAAAGTCACATAAAAAGTACGGTTAGCAGAGACGTGGTTCTGGTGGGCACGATGGAGATGTAATTTTAATTCCTTCTATTCCCAACCAATAATAATATTGAAATTTTGAGTAAACAACATTTGAGAGGTACTGAAACTTGAGATCCACTTAACTGCTAAAATACTACTCTGTTATCCACAAACCACCAGTTATAAATGTTTCCATGCCCAGTTCAGTTGACAGCAAGAGAATTTGGAAAGTTACAAGCTAGGAACCAGTGAGAGATGCCAAATGCTTCCTCGCCTTCCCTGAAGTATTGGCATGAAGGTTTGCCTTTAAAATAATTTCCTTTGAATTTAGAGATCTGTTAGACAGCATAATGTCCAAACATAGGGGATAATTGAGCACTATGTTTCAAATTGGCATAAAGCGGCAAAGCCATCAAAAACCCCTTTCATTCAGGGTATGGATAACTGAGGAAAATGCCAGAGCTGAAAAAAAGAAGTATAAAAAATGTATAAATAGAATGATCAGAACCATATAAGAAAGCTTACACACAGGTAAGGAAAAAGCTAGAAGATCATCATCAGGCACATTCTTCAGACATCCCTGTGGCTCTGAGCCTTATTCACACTGGACTTTCAGGGTTGACAGTGTTATGGTGATGGGCCTGCGACGGGGCTCACACACACACACACACACACACACACAGTTTGTGTCTGCCTAGTGCTCACAGATGAGCACATATGACTTTAAAATGAAAAGGCCTCAGTGTTATTCTCATCAGAATAAAGAAGTGTGAGGAGAAAGACAAGTCCTGTTCACAAGTTTCAGGTTAGAACAACAAGGCAAAAACCCTGGATACCTCCCTTGCCTTCCCCCTCCCTCTACCTCTGGTCAGTCAGCAAGCCCTGCTTCTATCCCCTCAGCACCTGTCAAATGCATCCCCCTCACTTCTGACTTGCATTCCTGCCTCAGCCTCCTGTTTGGGCCTCTGCACCAGTCTCCTCCTTGGATTCATCAGCCCAATGACTCCAGAACACCCCAAGATCTGACCCTGTTCTTCCCAACCTAATACCCCCCAACACACGTGTTCTATGATGCCTCCCCACCGTATTACCTGCCCTTCATGTCACTGTCTGACTCCAGCCTTGGATGACTGGGTGCCTATCACCTCCAAGACTTCCCCTGGACTGCCATTCCCTCCTGCCTGTCCCTACACTCTCCTCCCTAGGGGCCCAGGTTTACTGGTGCTTCCCCCAGAAACTCCTCCAACCTCCTTCCATGAGGTGGTCCTTCTTCTGTCCCTGTGACAGCTGCATTTTCCACCCCATGTCATCTGCAGCCCCTTATCCATGACTAAGATCCAGAGAGGTCAGCGAGAGCCAGAACTTCTTATAACCCATCTGGTTACAAAATGTGGCCTGAACTGAAGCAAGACTATTTATGCTCTGATTTTATCACTGACTGTGAATATAATACATTTTGTCAAAGGAATATTTATGTTACTGGGGTGTTCAGACAGATGGAATTAGGTTGACCACAAAGTAATCATCCAAATATCAAAAGTAAAAGGAGGCACTGGCCAGATGCAGCATTAGGATTCCTGTGGTCCAGGACTGTCCCTACAGATCAGAGCAGACATCTACCTGCATGATCTGCACCAGCCACCTGGTCTTTCTATAGGCCACAGCATCTCAGGGACTCTACACCTGTTTTCTAATTGCTAATTCATGTATCTATGTTAACCATGTATTTTAAGTTCTGTAGGAATAGAGTGTGTTTTGTTCCACTTGTGTCCCCAGTGTATCTCCTGGCCTATGGTAACCTACCAGTACCTCCTGGTGAAACTGAACTTCAGTACTAATCACTTTGTCCTTTATTAGGACTGTTTTACTATTAGTAACTGTTCATAGATCTTGCAGATCCAGTCACAGAGTTGTGGATGTAGGAAGCTTCTGGATGGGCTTTGTTCAGCATTTTAACCATGAGTATTATTAAAGTCCTTAATAATTCTAAAATTGCTCAATGATCCAGATCAAAAGGCACTTTTTAGGTCAACAAGAGAGTAATCGGTCCTCATTCTCAAACAATAGAACAAGGGCTGTCATAACTAGGTAGCCCTGATATTAGTCCACAAAACACACACCATGCAGGCAGGCCCTATGTTTAGCTTATTTACTTTTTGTTGGTTTACATTTCTTCTCACACATGGAAATAACAGTAGCAACAACTATAAAAGTTCCACTAGGTTCCATTTATGAAGCACATATTTCATCCTAGGCACTCAGTACACTCCAAGTGTATGTTCTCATTTCCTCTTTTCAGTGATATCACAAGGCTGATATTTTGTCATCCCCATTCACCTGTCCTTTCTAAAGTGTGCCTCTGATTTCCTGAAGTTTCTTCCTAGTTAGTCATGCTGCCTTCATCCTCTTCCTCCTATAAACCATCTCAAGTAGGACAGTACAGACACTCCTCCCTCACAGCCATGTTCTTACCCAAGTACCTTTTTGTGGCTCCCTATTGTCTGTCCCATGGAGCCTGTATTTACTCTGCTAGCCTTCAGAGCTTTCCAGAATCTGGTTTCTCTCTTGATATATACATTCTCTGTACCAGGCAGGGGCTATTCCTTGACACCGCTTGGATCTTCTTTGCCCTTACTCAGGCTGATCCCACTTCTAGGAATGTTCATTCTTCTTTGGATAACTCTACTATATTTACAACTAGCATCACTGAGTTCTATCCTCGAAGACTACCTTGTGTTACTGACAATTGTATCATCAGTGTTAATCTTGTCCCCTTAGCAAAATGTTAACTTGTAGGAGTCAAGAGCCATGTCTTGTCTTGTTGTATCTTTCACAGTACTTGTCATTGTGGCAGACAAATGACAGGTTATATATTAGGTGAGTGACAAGCCTTAGAAAGTTAGGGTGAACAAGCCAGCCATGATGAGTATGCCTATAATCTCAGCTACTCAAAATGCTGAGGCAGGAGGATCACAAATTTGAGGCCATTCTCAGCAATTTAGTGAGACCCTGTCTCAAATTAGAATAAAAAGGACTGGGGTGTAGCTTAGTGCACAAGGCCCTAGGTTCAATCCCCTGGACAGAACTCCTCTCTCTGCTTCCCCAGACTGAGGTTAGGTCACCAGTAGGGCAGTATTGGGGGGAAAAATAAAATGTTGGGAGAGAAAAAAGGAAATTCAGCATGCACAGACTTTCAAAAACACATATCTGGCACATAAGGACCATGTTCTTAAAATTATGTTTACAACAGGCCTGTGTCAGGGGTAAAGAAAAGGAAAAGAGAAGGTGGCTCTAAATATCAAATTGTGCAAGAGGTACAACCTCCCAGCAGTGCATGTGAGAAAAGCCTTGGCACTGTGGCCATCTGTAAGCTCAGTGTAAACCAAGAATGCATGCTGGCATCTCACTTCAGTCTTAGGCTGCTTTAGTGGTGTCAAGGTGCTCAGGAGGGGAGCAGTGCACCTGATGATTACTGGACAGAACTCCTCCCCAGTTGCCGCAGTCATGGTCATGTCAGGGGTCAAGGACAATGGCTGGCATGTTGCCCCACAGCACTATTGGGGGATGAAGAAGATAAATATATTTCTGTATTTGTCTAAAATAGATTTTGGGGTAGGGATTGAACCCAAAACCTCGTGCATGAAAACATACACTCTACCCCAGCCCACAAAAGAGTTTTGAATGGACTTTCACGCAGCACAGGAAAGGCTACTCACAAAAACAACTTAAAAAAAATTTTTTTTGAATGAAAGTCTACATGAGCTACAGAGCCCTCTTTAGAATGACAAGACATGTTTGGATGTGTTGTGTTATCACTTTCAGGTGGAACTGGAGATAAGAAAGGGGAACTAAGGTAGCAATTGCCTGTCTTAAGAATATTTACAAATCATCAGTTAAAACATCTGCTTTTCCAGGGTGAAGGGGTGAGGCAGAGGCAGAGAAGAAACAAAATGAAGGAGATTCTGTACCAGTTCATTTTCCCCCACTATGACTGTGTCCTGTTTGGCCACCGATGTCATTCACAGAAGAGTTTCCACCACCGGAGGAAACCACTGCACTCGCACTAGGCTCATTGTGCTTAAGAAAGATTTCAGCTCCCTTCACCGGAATGCACAGCTGCAGCTGGAACTTGGGCATGCGTTTTGGTTAGCACTTCAGTTCATCTTTGCATATATGGGCTTCAGTCCAACTGCATTAGGAAATCCTCTGCGGATAGCAATCTGGAACACAAAAACCTGCAGTCATAAGTCAACACAATTGATGTCTCTTCTTAGCATGGACTGAGGCGGAGTTGTCACAAAGATGAAGTTATCTTTCATAGGGAAGCCGCTTCCCCAGATTGAGGTTAGGGTCATTAGTAGGGCAGTGAGGCTGTTTGGTTTTCTATAATCAGTGTTTTGGAACTCTAAGACCCTGAGTACCTATGGCTTAAATGCATCAGCCTGCAAACCTGCAGAAAGCTTACCCAGCATTTGTCAGTGGTGGGCACCACCCTGATTGATAGTACAGTCAATGCCACCATGGGGGAGCACAAAGAATCAGTGCATGTTGTGGCTTGCCTCAAAGACACCTTTGTCTTCTTCCCTAAGGAGCAAAATTCAATAGCATTTAGTGCGCTCGCTCTCTCTCGCTCGCTCTCTCTCTCTCTCTCTCTCTCTCTCTCTCTCTCCCCTCTCTCCCCCTCCCTCTTATCTCTCCCACCCTACACACAGTGAAACTATGAAACATTATGAGCATCAGTGGTAGTAGAAGGGGTGCAGCACATAAATTCCTGAGTAAGCAGAGGGTTTAAAATCAATTGGATTTTAGGTAAATCCACTTTAATGTTTCAGTCCTGGCTCTGCCACAGTTGAAATATATGTTTCTTTAATCTGGCTCTAACTATAAAACATGGAACTATCTGGGAGTCCTTGTCCCTATCAACTTTAATTCTCTAGTGGGGCTACAGGTGAGCTGCCCCTTTGTGGAAATTCAGAGAGGCTCTTCTCTTTAAAACCTGAGATTGGCAGGGTGCAATGGGCACACCTGTAATCCCAGCTACTTGAAGGCTGAGGCAGGAGGAGCACAAGTTCAAGGCCAGCCTGGGAAACTTAGCAAGACCCTGTCTCAAAATTTAAAAATGAAAAGGACCAGAGATACAGCTCAGTGGTTGAGTACTTGCCTAGCATGTGCAAGGCCCTAGATTTAATTGCTAGTACCACAAAAAAGAAGAAAAAAAAAAAAAAAAAAAAAACCAA
>NW_025999929.1:1602981-1652321 GCF_001458135.2 Marmota marmota marmota | reverse complement strand
AAAAAAAAAAAAAAAAAAAAAAAAAAAAAAAACCTGAGATTGTGTCAGGCCCTGCTCCAAAAACAGCTTTGTCCATGTGGTGTTGTAGTGCCCTCGGAATCTGTCTGGTCTGCAAGGGGGCATTCCAGCTTCAAGTCCAGTAATACCCTAGAGAGACACGCGTCACTTCAGAGGAATCTCTTGCACCCTCAGCTCAGAAAGCGTGGACATCTGACCTTTCTTAACATCAAGTTTGCCCGTAAAAGGCAACCTCCTCTGTCGTGAATCAGCTTTTAGCTACTTTGGAAGATCTGTTCTTCTTTCAATCAGAACATGTTTTGCTCCAAATAAAATTATTTGTATTACCTATCATCAGCAAACAAAAATAATTAGGTCTGATATCAGCTACATGGGGAGCTGAGACAGGAGGAATGAAAATTCAAGGCCCACCTGGGCTACTTAGCAAGACCCTGTCTCTAAATAAAAAATAAAAATGGACTGGGTTGTAGCTCAGTGGTAGAGCACTTGCCTAGAGCACATGAGGCCCTGGGTTACATCATCCCCAGCACCGTTAAAAAAAAAAAAAAAGAAAAAAAGTTCTAAGGGATTTCCTCTAAGCTTACAGAAACGGAAGACACATTTATAGTGGTATGGAAAAGATGAAATTTATTTATGAATAAATTTATTTAGGGGCTGGGTGGTAGTCATCTCCAGCACTGCAAAGATTTATTTATTACTTATAATTAATATTTACATATAATTTTAAACTAAGACCTTTGCCCTAAGGATCTTAGATTTTATGGCCTAAGTTATAAAAATAAAATAGAATAAATTATTTTATTTTTAACTTAATGCTCATAGACCAAGATATTCACTTCTCAAAAATTTGAATGTATCCTTTAAAATTGTGCAGAACTGTCTTTAAGTTCAACTCCATGGATGAATGGGAGAGATTATCAGAATAGGCTAGTCTTCTGCTCATGAAGTGTGTTGGCAAGCAGTGTGTGACCAGGCTGGAAAAGGGAGTGTGATAGACACAGGGTTAAAGGACAGAGCTTCCATCACGTCCATTTCACTTTCTATTTGAAGACAACATTGTGTATAAATAGAGAAGAATTATCAATGAAAGAAAGGTAACCTATTTTTTAAATAATATACAGTTTATAGAGGAATCAAGGTCATTGGGCTAATTATAAATCAGATCTTGTCACAAGTTCAATCTACCCTTTTGAACAGAATGATGTACTCCATTATAAGAGAAGGGATGGAGGGAGCAGGAGGGAGGGTGAGAAGGAGGGAAAATGGGCTAATAGAGAAATGGACGTAGATGCAGGAGGGGCTCCAGGCATTATACACGTGATCACCTGAAGCTTCCTCAGCACTGACTTCTCAAGAGTTTGTCCCCCTGGCCCTGTCCCCAGCCTCAGCCAGGGTTTTTTACTTTGTCATTCTGATTTATGAATAGGATAAGTTACAACTGACCTGTCTCCTTGAGTTCTGATGCATCATCGGTTATCTTCTAAAGGGCACTGTAAAGTGTACTTCTAAAGTGTACTATAGTTGGAGTCTCAGATTTCCAGAACAGGGGCTAGGATGGATGTTTTGACCCCAGGCATCTCTGCTAGGTGAACCAGTGCTCAGCCTAATGTCACAGTGCCAGGCAAGAGAAGGGTTGTGTAGTACTTTGGGCCTTGCTATCTTTGTCCATCTTATTGTGCCTTCATCACACTACAGCTCTCAAGTCTGCAGAACGCCAAAATTAGGTGCCATTGTCCTGTGTGGTCATCTTCCCTCTCAAAGGCCCTGACACCCATGTAGTCTTTAACTTTTTTTTTTTTTAGTTCCTCACAAGAATTTAAAATGAGATGTGGATCCTTCTTGTGCAGCATCTGACTCTGTTCAGAGCAACTGGGAGCCAAAAGACCGTAGGTCTGCTTTTACCCCCACAAGGGAGAAACTAATAATTTGGAGTTCCTGAAGCTTGCTGCCAGCTCCCACTGCCCTCATGCTTAAGTGGTATTGAGGTGTTCCCTTGGAGCTGAACCTAAAATTCAGTTTTCTTCTGATGCTTTATTGACTATATGAAGACAATTAAAGGATTGACATTTTTTCAGCCAGCACAATAATAAAATTCAGAACAAAAATAAAACCTTTCAAAAAGTAGTTGAGAATAAAAATGAGATGTTTTCTTGAAAGGTAACTTTAAAAATTATCATATCTAATAAATTAGAAGGCATATGAAAATTTTTCCTTAAAGAAATGCTTCTTTTCCTGTACTTCTACACACTTTGATATTTTTAAGTACAGGAATTTCAGATTAAACAGTAGCTGCCCCTGAAGGTCTTTGAATACAGGGACAACATGGGCAAGTGGAGGCAAATCCAGCTCATATATTTGGGGGGCTCCCTATAGAAACTGAATACAGAAATATCTAACTGTCATGGATTTTTTGCAAAGCCACTATGAGGCCCTCATCTGGGCCTGAGAAGTGTGGTGAGGGACCGAAGCCTGGTGGCCACAGGCTGCTGTCTCAGTGAGGAAGTGGGTGTGGTCCTTAGCTGCACCAGGAAAAGGAGACTCTGATAACCATGTTCTCCCACCCCTAAGGTTCTCTCCTTCCTAATGTCAGAACCTGTGACTATGTCACCTTACATGGCAAAGACACTTCCCACATAGGATCAAGTTAAGGATCCTGAAATGGTAGATAATAATGGATTATCCAGGTGGGGCTTAGTTGTCCAGTAGCCCTTTTATCCACAGTTTTGCCTTCTAAGGTATCAGTTACATATAGTCCAGAAATATTAAGTGAAAAATTTCAGAAATCTACCACACACAAGTTTCATTACAGCATATTGTTATATTATTAGTTATTTTTAAAATTTCTATGTTCTTAACATATAAATTAAACTTTGTCATAGATATGTATGAATATAAAAAACAATATACGTAGGGTTTGCTACCATTCAGTTTGTGTTATCCACTCGGAGTCTTGGATCTTGGTCTTAACGTGCTGAGCTGTGGCATTTAGGCTTACAGAGCCTAACAGCTGCCACTGTCTTCTGTGACACATGTGTTGTTGGGTGCCTGCTATGTGGCAGACACACTGCTATGCATCAGGGGTGATTGCTATAATCACAGGGAGGACAAGAGAGTGGAGGAGGAGGTGAGAGGGGAAGCAGAGGTGGGAATGATGTGAGGAAGGAGCTGTGACCAGAAAGCCTCCCAAGGCAGAGAAGGCAAGAGAACAGATTCTTCCTAGAGCCTCCAGCAGGAACCAGCCCTGCCCACACCCACAGCTTCTAAGAGGATAAACCGTGTTGTTTAAACCCCTAAATCTGCAGTAATTTGGTAGGGCAGGCAGCCCTAGGAAAGGCCAGGTCTTCTGCCCCACTTTCTTTGGGTCTCTTCTTCCCTTTCCTCTCCCAGCCTCACTTTCCAGCCTACATGTACCTTCCTCTTCTCTCTTCTATTTCTCCCCTGTCCGGCCCCTCCCTTGAGGGACTTGGGATGCAGAACGTTGCACTTCAGCTCCTTCTGTTGAACCTAGGCTGGGCAGTGCTGTTACTCACACATGGAGACTAGGTAGGTCTGTCTAGAGAGCTAGAGCCCATAGAGTATTGTACTCTGTAACGTTTTCTAAAGGTCCGAGCTACCCATTCAGATTTTCATGAAGGCAGATTGGGAGTTTTGATCCCACTGTGGTTCTGCACTGTTGTGAGCAAGTGCTGCCTGTTCAGAATACTTTTGGAATTTCCATTTGGCCAAGTGACAAGAAAGCATTCACAGTTCTAAGGAGGAACTTATCTGCTCCTTCCTGAGGAAATATGCACCCCCACCAAAAAAAAAAAAAAAAAAGGAAACCAGGCCCAGAGTGCCACAGTGGCAGCACCTCTAGCTAACCCTGCCCTCTGTCTGGGTGTCTGGGTCACACACGTGGGTTGCTGCAGCCTGGAAGTGCCAGCCCCACCCTCCTCAGTGCCAGGCTCTGTCACACTGAGTACTCTTCCCCTTCCATCTCTGTCAACCTGAGTTAAAGAAGCTGCCCTGAGTCAGCTCATCTCCTGACCTTCTCATTTCCTTATTCAAGAGATTGGTGATTGCTGTCTTGTCTAATAAGCAAAGTCCCCAGAGATTAAGAAAGAGAGAAAGAAAGAAAGAAAGAGAGAGAGAGAGAGAGAGAGAGAGAGAGAGAGAGAGAAAGAAAGAGAAAGAAAGAAAGAAAGAAAGAAAGAAAGAAAGAAAGAAAGAAAGAAAGAAAGAAAGAACCCACCACAGAATGCTCTAGTCTTTCTGGAAACAGAAGAAAGACCCTGCTGAATTTGTTGGCAGAAAGAGAGGGTATCCTTCCTGATATGTACACATGTGTTTGTAGTGCACAGGGCCAGGTTTGCATTTAAAGGACCTCAGTTCCAGCTCTATAGGTATCACTGGCCCATTCCAGGCCTCATTTCCAGTAATATTTCACATATATATCCTATATAAATACTGCAGTGTATGTATATGTATGTATATATACATATATATACACACACACACACAAAGCTAAAGTATACATTAACCAAGATAAACTGTGTTTGCCAGGGCTTTAATCTCCCCAGGAGGCTGTTATTACTGCAGCCAAGCTCCAGAGAGCCCCAGCTGAGGGGAGGAAACCAGATTCTGGTATGAGAGGCTGGGAGGAGATCCTCTTTGTCACCCCTCTTCTTTTCAGAACACATGCATAAAGAGCATTCACATGTGGCCACAAATGATTTAATATGTATAATGGCGCCAAAGATGCCTTTCTTGTCAGTGTGTTGCTTTCTGGAGGTTCTTTACCCTTGCAACCTCCAAGTCATACTGGATTCCTGGAGAACAGGGTGCTGGATGTACACCTACGGTTATTTCCTCAGTTCAGTTTGAGCAATCAAAAACGGAAGCAGAGATAATAGATGAAGGAAAATGTTACCCCATGAATTGTCATGGTTTCCATTCTACTTGGCCTCTGGTCTGACTTCTGCTGATGTCATCAGTTCTAAACATCAACTAGCCTCAGAATCATGCAGATTCCTGGGCCATATTCCCATGGCTTCTGACTCATGAGTATGGAATGGTGTCTCCCAATTTGTTTTTCTAATAACTTCTCAGGTGATGCTGTTGTAGACCACACTATGAGAACCACTGGTTTAAAACATGGAGTGAGAGCCATCCAAGACTTTAGCGTTGTTTTCTATTGAGGAATTCCTCATAAGAAATAGATTTGGGGTGTTTGTTTGTTTGTTTGTTTGTTTGTTTTATTGCTGCTTCAGTCTCTATGATTGATAGGGTCACTAGCCACCCCTGTATGCCAAAGACTGAAGGGGTTCTCAGGACACAGGACTTGCATTGCTAAAGCCAGGAAAGTCCTGGCAAACCAGGGCAGCTTTCTTGATTATTGATCTTGCATCCCAAAATGTTTTCCCTCCCTCATTACAAGTGTCTGGCTCAGCTCAGGAACTCACACAGCAAGTCCTTTCCAAATGGACCCTACTGAAAGAGTTGTGAGTGGGCTACCCTTGGGTTTCATGGGACACTTAAGAGTTTGAGTGACACCTGCCATTAAGCACAGGAATAGTCTTTGGAGATGTTAAGTCTCTACCTTGAGGAGTGTGTAGGCATCACAATCCCCTTAATTTTCTGAGCTGTGGCATTTAGGCTCATACAGCCTAACAGCTGCCACTGTCTTGTGTGACACTTGTGTTGTCGAGTGCCTGCTGTGTGGCAGACACACTGCTCTGAATCTTCTATGCACTAGAAGCACTATTTGTTTCTGCAGCTCCTCCCAGTAATCGTCAACATTTCCACCTTTCAAAACGGGGTGCTTAAAGATGCCAAATGTTAAATATGAGTCTTTTATTTTTAAGTGCTCATCCTTCCAAACACTCATTTCTTACTATAATAAGAGAAAGCTGTTATAGAGTAGAAGGTAGCGGACTTAGCATCAGAACCTGGACTTTAATCCTGCTGGATTTCAGTTCTGCCGAACTTTGGTCTATGAGGTGTGGCACTTAAGATTATTAACATTTTTTGGTGGTAGGGATTGAACTCAGGGATTGGCACATACTAAGCATGCACTCTACCACTGAGCTGCACCCTAAGTCACCTTTTAACTCCTCTGAGCCTCACTTTCCTCATCTCTGAAATGGGCACTGCCTTCTGCCTTATCTTGTCCCGGGGAGGAATAAAAATGACACATGTGACACTGTCAGTAACCTGCCAAGTGCTGTCCAAAGTGTACATACTTAGTGAATCTTCTGTTATTCCCAAGGAAAGATTTGGCACATCAACTTGAGGAATATTTACTTAAATGGAGGGGAAACAATGCCACTAGAAGAGCCAAAATTAGCAAAGAACAGAAGAAAATTCTCAGGGGGAGAAATGGTCCTTCAGCTGGTTTTACAAGGATTAGCAACTTGTGTGACCCTTCCCAGAGCAGCAAATCAGGCCTGAGCCATACTCAGGGAGGATTGCTCTCTTCAGAAACATTCTTTTGCAAGACACAGATTACAGGTGTATGGTGAAAGGCCAGGCCTGAGCTGTCACTTCCTCAGTGTCAAAGGGTCTCATTACATTTCATTACAGTTATTTTCTTCCTGCTGAAAACCTTAGGAACCCTAGACCACTGGACCAAGATCACCAGCTATAATCACGCCCCTCTACATGTTTCTGTTTCTGCCCCTCCGATTTTCTGTTCTTCCATTTTCTCTGCCTCCATCTCCATCATTAAAGCTCTTACACATGGGTTAAACCAGGCCCTCTCATTTCCCTTCAGTATTTTTTTCTCATCAAAGTTCTAATTTTTAAAAAAAAAAGACAAGAAAAGAAAAAGGAAATATTGTATGAAAAAGGAAATACTGATGTGATTGTTTTCTGGTCAGGTTCAGCCTGCTCACAGGCTTTCTCTCAGTACTGTGTGTCCTCAGAGCTAATTCACTGGATTCCAGACTCTAAATAGGAGCCAGAAGAAGAATACACAGGACTCCGGAGAGGAGGTACCAGTCTCCAAGTGACAGGGCAAGGTCTCTTGGGGATTCTGCCAAGAGCTGCTTTCAGACTCCATTTGTCATGGCCATGTGTGTCTAGGTCTATGTCAAGAAAAGACAGGCATGTTAGACATTGCCTACTGCATGACAGAACCCTCTGTAATTACCATCCTCTAATACTCTGAAAAATCTGTTCCCTATATGTCATTGCCACTCCTTACTCTTCTGAAAGAGGACATATAATTGAACCTTCATATTAAAAATATTGCCTTGCTAGACCAGGATTATAGCAGTCTTTACATTAAGATACCTATAATTCTATAGAGGGTATTTACTGACATGAGGCCTCAAAGAGAGTTACATTTCACTTCACCATTTCAAAGCTATTCATTGGTTCAGAGTTTTTACAGAAGCCTTAGAAATCTATTTATTTCTAACATTAACCCTTTGTGTAAATTTATAACCCTTCTCAGAAATGAGGATGGTAAACAGTAGCTTAAGTCTTCAGTATGCACCCTGACAGTACTGATGATTTGGGGGAGATGAGCTGTCTGAGAAGTTTCATAATGACAAGCAATTGTCAGTCTCACAAGATGAGCCTCTCACTTGACCTCAGGAAGGTTTGATTTTGTAAAAATTTGTTCTTTAAAATAAATACGAATCTGTTCTCTTTTTTTCTACAAAGAGACAGAATTAACAGAATAACTAAGCAAGTTCTACTTGAAGCAGCATTTTCCTCCACAGTATTGTAAAAAATTATTCTTTATTACAGGATTAATGTTTTAAAAAATTAAACTCTCAAAGTAGAGTTTAGAGTTTTCCTTGAGTCTTGAGTCTTTTTTTTTTTTTTTTTTTTTTGGTACCTGGTATTGAACCCAGGGGAACTTAACCCCTGAGCCATATCCCTAGCCATTTTTATATTTTATTCTGAGACAGGATCTCACTGAGTTGCTTAAGGCCTCGCTAAATTGCTGAGGCAGACTTTGAACTTTCGATCCTCCTGCCTCAGCCTCCTGAATGCTGGGATTACAGGAGTGCACCACCATACCCAACTGCCTTGAATCTTGATGTACTCAAACTAGGTAGGAAAATCTCAGAAAACAATAGCTATTTTGCATTTGAATATATATATATATATATATCCCAATGTAAAACTGATTTATTTCTGCAGTAACTCTAAGCTTTAAAAGTCTTTAAACTTTTCCTAAGTTCTTGGAACATTTATGGCATAGTTGTTCATTCACTAGATTGTGGGCCCATGAGAAATTTCCTGCTGCCAACATTTACTGGTTGCACTTCCACCTGTCACTATTCTGCTAAAGAAGTCTAACTCCCAGGGCACTCTTAGGAGCACGTATGTGCAGATGCATTTGCATATACATACGCATAGGATTAACATGCCATTAGCAACATATTTTTATTTTAATATAAGATAAGACTGATTTTTGAAATAAGCATATATGAAATAAGGAATGTCTAAAACTGACATTTATTAACTGTGTGAACTGAAACATATCCTCTCTCACTCTGAGCCTCAGTTTCTACTTCTATAAAATGCAGACCATAGGGCTAAGGGTATGTGTCAGTGCTAGAGTGCTTGTCAAGCATTCACAAGACCCTGGGTTCAGTCCCTACTAATACACAGACACACACACACACACACACACACACACACACATAGTAGACAGTAATACCTATCTTGGAGGGTCATTGTAACAGTTATAATAATAGCACAATTACAATATCTAGTAAGTAGCATTGTGCCAAAATTTATTGACTTCAACCTGCAAACTTTTCAGTTTTAACAACTCTCAAACTGAGATCCATCCTAAAACTGATGATATTTTAAACACTATGTTGTAGTATACTGGAGCAGGATTTTTCTTACGAGGTAGATAAAATAAGAGTACCTCTGACCATTGGTGGCATGTGGAATCAGTGAAATAGATTGTTATCATCATGCTCTGTCACATCATGAGAGAAGGTGCTGTACACTTACATGTTTTAATAATGCTGCCATTATTCCAACACATTTTTTGTAGCCCAAGATCTTTTCTTTGGTGCATTCAGAAATGAAATGATTAAGAACACAGATTTTGAAATCTGATAGACTTGATTTCAACTCTCAGCCCTGTTACTTGCTAGCTAAGTAATCTTTGGCAAATGACTTAACTCTGAGTCTCAAGTATTTACTTTATAAAGTTGTTCTAAAGACTAGAATGAGATAACGTACATAAAACACAGTATCCTTGAATGGTATTTACATGTTCTGTATGTGATAAGGAGAAAATAAACTAGTAAGCATGCTTGCTTGCTCATAACAGAAATTTTATTCTTTGCCATTTAATTTGAAAGAAGCAAAAGTGATCCAAAGTCAACCCTAGCCAAGTTGATAGCCACATCGAGTGTTCAAAAGGTTATAAGCCAAGATGGGGTGATAGGGACTTAATTTATATCCTGCTTAAAAGTACACAAAAGAAAAAAATATAAAATAAATGAGAAAGTGATTTTGAGTACAGTGCATATCAGGCAGCAGAGGACAGTAATCTGAGAAATGGGAAATAAACGAGGTGAGCCCTTCATTTGCCACTGCTCACCACTGAGATGGTTAACAAGATGAAACATGGGGACAAGAGCCAGGGAGTCCAGGAACTTCCTCACATTGAGAGGGCAGAGGTGAGGGCTTAGTGAGGTTAGACAGGCAAGAGAAGGCAGGAGACAGGCCGAGAGCATTAAATGGATTTGCAGAGATCTGCAGAAGCTCCCTCATTTATGCAGGAGCATGCTGATCAGTACAAGGAAACTAGCTAAGGCTGGGGCAGAACCACCCAAAGGGATTAAAGAGAAGGGTACGAAGTGTTCATACAGGGCTGGGTATGCTGCCTGTTCCTACTAGCCAGACTGGAAAAGTTCAAAGTCCATGGGGGATTGGTTAAGGTGTGGAGAAGGGTCTTGCCTCCATAATGAACACTTAGGAGCCCTATCTTGGATATTACTGCACAAATCCTAAAGGGAAGACCCAAAAGGACAATAATTCCAAGTAACTGCACTGTGTCCTAGAACAAAGTTCAAGAGTATTCAGAGGAATGGAAAAATACCTGTCACCACATAAGATAAAATCTACAATTTATGACATCCAATCAAAAATTACTAACCTTGCAAAGAAGAAAGAAAGCATGTCTCCTAGTGAATGGGAAAAGAACAGATTGAACCCAACCCAGAATTAATACATGTTAGAATTAACAGTAGGAATATTAAACCAATTTTTAGAACCCTATTGCATTTGTTAGAAGATAAAAGTGAACTTGATATATAACATAAAAATTATTTTGGATGGAATTAATGGCATATTAGACATTGTGAAAGAAAAGATTAGTGAATTTGAAGATACATCAATGGAAACTATTCCAAGTAAATCACAAATTGTTTTAAAAAAAGAATATTAAAAAAATTAACAGAGAATCAGTTTTGGGGGACAATTCCAGGTGCCCTACTGGAAATGGAATTGGAATCTCTGAAAAAGATAGGAGGACAGAAAAGATATATTGAAGAAATAATGATAGTTTTTATAAATTTTATGAAAACTATTAACACAAAGATCCAAGATGCTCAACAAACCCCAAGCCCAAGAAACATGAAGAAAACAACACTGAGATACCTCATAATCAAACAACATGAGTGATAAAGAGAAAATGCTAAAGGCAACCAGAGAAAAAGGACACAGTACTTAACATTGGAGTAAGGATCGCTCTTTATGGTTTTTTAATTATATACCACAATAAAACAGTTAAAGCAAAAGAAATTTTAAATATAATAACTATACCATCTAAAACTTCTTTTTCTTATTTTTGTGCAGGGTTAGGAATAACATCCAGGGTCTCATGCATTCAATGCAAACACTCAACCACTGAGCTACTGTGTACCCCAACCCTAAAACTGGTTTTCAGTGTGATGTGTAGACTCATTCACTGTTGAGGCATTTCCCAAAGAGATTTTCAGAAGTATTTTGAACCACACCTGGTATAAGAAACAGAAGCCAGGCACAATGTCACATGCCTACAATCCCAGGAACTCTGAAGGATGAGGCAGGAAGATCACAAATTCGAGGCCAGTGTAAGCAACTTAGTGAAGCTGTAAGCAACTTACCGAGACCTTTCTCAAAATAAAATAAATTAAAATGAAAAGGGCTGGGGATATGTATCAATGATAAAGAGTCCCTGCATTCAATTCCCAGTACCAAAAAGGAAACAAATGTTAGACTCTTAGTTCATTTGTATACGTAAATGTGTAGCCTGTTTTATTTTGTTAAAAAAGAATTTACCACTTTATGGTCAAGCTTTATACGTTACTACAGGTACTTCAACCTGGTTTCTGTGCTGTGAAAAGCCAGTTTGAACATTTGTTTAGGATTAAGCCAACCATGGGCACTTGACCTAAGGAAATCATGGCTCTTCTCTCTTATGGTTTTTCTGTAGATGTTGTTTAGTGCCCAGTGTGTGATAATACAGTGGGTAGATATTGTGCTGTAGGAGCTTGCAGACCAAAAAAAGCCCTCAAATCACACTTACACACAACAGTAAGTCCATGTGATAAAAACCCTGGAAAGTTCATCATTCTGGGACACAAGAGTTGGAAGGAGATGTTTGTGTCTATGAGCAAAAGCTTCATGCTGGAGTTTCAGGGATGTCAGCACAGGGGGGCCAGAGGCAGATTCACCCTAATATCCAAGGTCTTATATTAGAAGGTACAGACATGTCTGATTCAAAGAAGTAGATGTCTTTTTTAACATTATATCTTAATTTCAATTCTACACTGGTTATGATTCAGGAGGAGTGTCCCTCGATTGCTCCATTGCTAGATGACATTAGTCATGAGACAGGTTGTTCAGAGAATAAAAACTTACTTTATAATAGCTAGTGAAAGCTTTCAAGTGTTCACTGGGAGGTAGTTTTAAAGGCCTACACTTAAGTAATTTTATGGGCTGTCTTGGCTCATGTTTGCAGTATTGGGCGTGGGGCAAAGTAAAATGAAGAGGAAGAGGAAAGCCGCTGATGAATCCTTCCGTGACTGTGTCCAACCACGTATGAAATATGGGATCCCACACAGGCCATTCCTCCTGCGTCTCTTCAGTGGTTAAAAAATAATTGTCTGAAACATCGACAGCTCAGTTGGACAAGTGACCAGATACATACCTGTCCATGTAATGGGCTACTAAAGCCAATGAAGGCACAGAAGTTACAAATGCAACCCTCACAGCCAAACATTATAATGACAGTTACATCAACTATACAAATATTCACCCTCTAATGTAAGCTGCAGGTGGTCTCTAAGGAATATGACTTTATTTTAAATTCTTATCCTTTATTTCCCTCCATATCTATGTGTGGATGTAGAGAACTGAGGTTTTTTTTTTCTTTAAACTCATATTTCTTGAACAGAGGTAAAATTTGCAAAAGATGCCACATCAGAAACCTGTGCACACCTCAGAAATGCTACTGTCACTTTGTAGAACTTCTACTTTATTTGGTACCTAATAAGACTATTACAGTGAAGTCTTTAAAGCCAACAAGCTATGTGTAGAGTATAAAGTCCCCAGGCTAGTTCTCCTTTTCTGGCTAGTATTTAAGATTGAGATCTTCTGAGACCTGCAGTGGGTCTGTGGCTCAGTAGCTCTATATGTGCTTTGGAAGAACAATGGCCGTTTTCAGCAAAGATTCACAGGCACAAAGCAGAAACACACACAAACTTTAGGCTCTAGAGGGAACAGGAATCTCTTGATTGCTGGAGACAATCTGAGTAGGACAAGAGCTTTGGAGACACTTGAGTCCACTCAGCACTTTCCACCTTGTGGGCAGCAAGCTACTGAGTTTTCTTCATCTTTGTGATGAAATGATTTATACCCACTTTGCAGAGTTCCCAAGACTATTAGAGAGAGATCTGACTCATAGTAGGTAGCCAGCACATATTGTGATTATTTTCTGCTGAACCTCAAAACCAACTTTGATGACTCCTCTCTTTCACGTCCCACAAGTCCATCAGAAAACTTTGCCTGCCTTTCTTTGGAAATAAATCCAGAACCTAGCCATGTCTTGAGGGTTCTTCCAGCCCCTTCTAGAGTGCAGCGCCATCCCCTCTGCATAGATTCCCAGTAGCATTTTCTGCTGCCCTCCTGGCCTGCTACAGTCCAATCTCATCACGCAGCCAGAGTATCTTTTAAAACAAAGGGAGACCACATTAGCCTTCCCTCAAAACCCTAACCTGGCTTTCCATCTCACTCAGAATGAAATCTGAAGTCCTTCCCTCAGTCAATAGTGTTGACATGGCCTGTCCCCTGCCCCCTCTGGGCTCAGGCTCAGCTCCAGCCCTCTCACCCCAGCTGGTCTCTGTCCAACAACACTGACCCTTCCACTCACCTCGGGGACCAAAACCTGTTCCTCCCCCAGAAAGCAGGAAGGCAGGGCCACTCCTTCATCCCTTCAGTCTGTCAGAAGCTTCAATGGGACAGCACCCCCATGTGACCCCTTATTCCCACTGTCCTGTATCACCTGTGCCATTCACGGTCTCCTGTGTTTCCAGTGTCTGGGACAGCACCTATGCTCTCTGACTGTCTAGTGGACCAATCATCACTGACCCTACACACCACTGAGATGACTAGGAGGCAGTGGAAAGAGTCCCAGATTGGAATTCAGAACACCTGGGGCCTGAATTCAAGTTCTGACCTGAATACTTAGCACCTGCCTGACCTTGGGCAAAACCAAGACCTAGAGTGTGGGCCTTGTTCTCCTTCCCTGGAGCAAGGAGCCTGGGCCACTTCCAGCACTGAAATGCAACAAACCAGTGAAGCACAGGAGAGTCTGTGTCACATGTGCTAGCCAGCTGTGCACCGCCCTCCCGAGGTTGAGGCTTGGGGAGTGGAAAGGAGTTGAAGCATGAGCAGTTTAGTTTCTGTTAGGGGAGGAATTTTCTGTCAGTGGGGAGGTGAGTGATGTAGGTAAGGTCACTGCTCTGGGGCTTTGCAGATGGTGCAGCCCTTCTTGTCCTAGAAAATATTGTCGTGATGTTGCCTCAAGGTGGGGATTGAGATCCGGTCCCACCTTTGATTCTAAATGTTTTTTGTCTTTATTTAAAATAATTTGGGATGGAGGAAATGAAGTTTCTTTATATCTCAACAGATGGCGCTGCTGATAGCTATTATCTGACTATTAAAAAAAATTAAGCTCTACTAATTTCAGTAACTTCCTATCAAAAAATGTTTATTTTGTGTCCTTGGATGATCAACTTATGTGTTTATCCCTTCATCTTACCAGTACCTCAGAGCAAATGCTTTTAACCCTTTTGCATAGCAGGGCCAACCCTGAAAAATGGAACAGCTCAATGTCAACACAGCCTGCAGGAATATAAGGTGCACTTTTACCCAGTGCTGTCATGGCAACGGTGCCACCGTGCTTTGCTTACAAGAGAGCATCATTTGAATATACACACAGTCTGATTTGTCTTATGATGTTAATACAAACCAACCTGAGAATTCTACTTATCTAGAACCTTTACACAGATAAGTGGCTTCACATACAGAGAAAAACGTTGTGATTCATCTGTGGGCCTGGAGAAAGATGCATGCCTTCCAGAGGCTAAGGAGAATGTTTTGCCGAAAACCAGAGCCAAGGTGTCAGAGATCCCGTTGACGCTCACTCATCAGCCTCTTCCACCCCTGACCAACGTTCCAGCTGGTCCTCCAGCATGATTGTTGTAATTATGCAGCCATGCACTTGCTTCTGGGTGTGGCTTCCCTGATTGCATACTTAAGCACAGATTACAAATATTTGGCAGGATTCCTCCCTCTGTGGGAACCAGACAAGTCATAACACCAACTGAACACTCCACACTGTTGTGCAGGAAGGAGGCCGCGTCATCTTGGGTTTCAGAGTGCAGGGCATGAGAAATTGCTTCAGTTCTCCCTCCGCTTGCAGCCATGTGCCTGCAGCCTGGAAAGGGTTTGTAATGAGGGTTACAGACTTCTCTTCCCCCACCACCTCCGTATAAGACCCAAGGCCAACAAGAACCCGCCAAACAGTCCCCAGTATGGAGTGACCTTGTGTCTCAAAAAATGAGTCCACATCCTCTGCTTCATGGTACAATCACCAGGAATGGAAGAGACATTTAGATTTGAGTATGCCCCTCTGTGCCAAAAGCAGGCTTCAGTATGTGGTATTCAAGAATGTGCTGATAAGCTTAAGAAGGGTGTTGCAAATTGAGAGCTCTTAAAAGCTGAAAAACATTACTAATTAGTGAAGCCAAGAAAAGTTCAGAGAAACAGCCATACTCTTTCCCTTCGTCTTGAGTCTGAAATTTCTACCCCTGCCCTTTTACCCGACCCATTTTCATCTCCTTCAGTCCACACAGCCCATACCTGCTGCTGCCCACCTACCCCATCGTGCTCAGCCCACAGGTGGGGCTGAGCTTAGAACTGGGGGTCAAGGAGGGTAGATGCTGGACTGAGACTCCAAATTTAGGAATTTAGTAGATTGTTAGAGGCTTGAGCCTGGAAATATCAGTGTGGTAATCTGTCGGCACAAAGAAAGATTAAGAATATATTGTCACATGGCCTTTTAATTACATTTTAAGATTAAACAGGGATTTTTTTTCTTTATTGCTAAAGTCACTGAGCAAACAAAGAACTGCACTATTTGTGTAGTCGAAAACAAAAGAGTAATAACAGCGCTTGGCACTCCTCTATCACTCTTTATCCAAGTGTCTCAAGGGGCTTTACAAACGTTAATTAGGTCTCATTACTCTTTTTTTTTTTTTAAGTAGGTAAGTAATTTTTCTTAAAAGGCAGTTTTGTGTCAGAAGGGCTTGACGGCGAAAAGCCACACTTAGACCTGAGATCAGTGAGGCTTCAGTGACAGGTAACATTAGCACAGACAGGCACCAGCTTATAGATCTCGCTGACAACTACAGTGTATATTTACTTGGTGACAGGTACTGTGCTTGGTTTTACTCCCAGCTTTGCTGAAATACGATTCCTTTAAAATAAAAATCACCCACTTTCAGCATACAAATTGATGAGTTTTAGCAATACATACAGTTGCATGACCATCACCACCACTAAGATTTAGAACATTTCCTGCACCCCAAAAAGCCCTCTCCTCCCCCTTTGCAGTCACAGCCCCCTTTCTTTTTGTCACTATAAATTTGCCTTTTCTAGAATATCACATGAATGAACTCATTCATTTCATGCCTTGTGTATTTGGACTTTCACGGAGCATGATATCTTTGAGATTCACGCGCATTTTTAGGCGTATCAGTGTCCATTCCTTCTTACTGCTGAGCCGTAGCCCACTGTAGGGGTAGAACACCTTTCATCCTCTCCACACCTGAAAGTCCTTAGGCTTGTTTCCTTTTGGGATGATGTGAACTGTGAACACTCGTGTTTTCATTTCTTTCATGTAAACACTTTTGAATGGGATTGCTGGTTTGTATGGAAAATATATTTTAACTTTGTAAAATTCTGCCGAACTGTTTCCCAAAGCTGGTCTATTGTTTTGTATTCCCACCAGCAACACATGAGACTTCTAGTTGTCCCACATCCTGGTATTTACATATTACTCCATTAATCCTCACAAAAAGAGTATGAAGTTAGGCAGTATTGTTGTTATTCTCATTTTACAGATGAGAAAACCAAGGCCTAATGAGAATAAGTGACTTGTATATACTACCTAGCCAATAGATGACAAATTCAGGCCTATTAATGTCAAAAACCCTCTCTTACTATTGTAAAACTTACTGTACTTAAAGTTTTGAGAAACTTTTGTTGATAATCTAGAGCATTTTAGAACAGGTACAATGTAATAGTTACATCTCTAAAGCCAAGAACCACCCACTTCGTCTCATAAGTTATACAAAGATGAACATATACAAAGGAACTTTTTATAATTAACTGAAAAACAAATTTAGAGAAAACATAAATGAGAGAAAATGGTTTTCATGTCTAAAGCTTTTTTCTCAAATCTGAACATCATGTCACTTCTAGGGGACAGTTGACCCCATCACTGAAAGACATGAGGGTAAATGGTCAAATCCAATGTGCTGAACTGGGGAGAAAATTCAGCACCAGACCAGAACTCCTGGGCTTTTGGCACCAGTCTTCCTGCCAGTTTCCTCAGTTAAAATAAGTTTTTCTTTGTGACAGGCTTAAGACAGATATCCTAAGACCTTTAAAACTAGAGCCCCAGTGAGGTAAAATGTGTGCTGTGGGCACAGTCTCAAAGAGGCCAGAAGCAGATGCGGCAGCATAGGCACTGTGGGCACTCACTTGCACGTGGGTGTAGATTTGCCCTGCTCTTCCTGAGAGCTCTCAAATTGGAGGCCTCTAGGACCTACTCAGCCAACAGAGGTACTTCCTTTAACTGAACTTAAATAGCCACAGATTTCACACATGCATGTATTCTGCATGCCCGTGCACACACATATGCACTAGATTTGTTCCTGAAAAAACTAAAGCCCTGGGGTTGTGGCTCAGTGACAGAGCGCTTGCCTCGCATATGTGAGACATACGGTTCAATCCTCAGCACCACCTAAAAATAAATAAACCAAATAAAGATATTGTGCCCATGTATAACTGAAAAAAAAAACAAACTGAAGCCCATCAACACTGGAGACACATTCCCTTGCCGAATTTTCCCCTAGAGTGGCTCATGGGTATATCGTGATCTTGGTCCTCACAATTGGACAAGATACCAGAGTTGTCAAAGTTGCACACCTGAATCCCTTTAATGTGAGAGTCTTTGTGAGCCTGACCAGAAATGCCACCAGCTTTTCTGCCATTGGCCACCAGTTAGGTGGGGTGGAAGGCTGGGGCAGAGCAGGCAGGGGTGTGAACTTATTTGGGCTTCAGCTCTGCCAGCTTTTTCCTCCCCAAAGGTGTGAGAAAGTGTTTTGAGACACAGACTTTTTTTTCTCTTTCTTCATATTTTTCTTAGGATACATTGTAGAATAAAATAAATGGATCCCATCAAATTCCTCTGAATTGCATCTGGTTGGGAAGGAAAGATATAGACCTTTAGCAAACATCAAAGTTTTGGAAGAAAAGAACATTCTAGAAACCTAGACATACAAAATACAAAGGCTTAGAAGTGAAAGGGCCATAACTTGGAGCCAGAGCTTCTAAGTCCAGTAATTTTTCCATAATTTTTTAAAAGAGAAATTTCCACATATACATAATAAATGTTTTTGTTGATTTTTAAAATTCACAGCATTCTTCTCATTCACCTACAAGCTCTTTATTGTGGTGGTTCAGATCAGAAGGGCTGGTGAGATTGATGTCCCATCCATATCCTGACCTGCCCTGGGTCCCAATGCCACCTGCTGTCTGCTGACAGCCCCTCTGGCACATGTAGGCCTCTCTCATATGTGCCCTGGCCTACCACGTAGACTTCTTTACCTGGAGCCACACTCTGGTTTCCATCTTCATCCTGAACACAAAACTTTCCAATTTCTCACAACTTCCAGTTCTGAACACTGTAGAGCTACTTTCTTCCTGTGCTTTCTGGGACCTGCATGCTAGAACTCAGCAAGCTGAAAAATAAGTGACTTATCCAACCATGTGACAGGATTTGCAGTGTGATGTCACACATGTCAGTCAAGCAGAAGCTTTTGCCACAGTCAGACAAGTATCAGCGTGTCTGGGTGGCCAGATAGCAGGACACTGCCAAGAGGCAGAGGCATAGACACATTCCTCTCCTGCATTGACACATACCCTGTGTACTTTTCTGTGGGTGTGTAATATGTACATGCACATGAGTGTGAGTGTGTATGTGTATAGATGTGCATGTGTATGTATGAGTGTTTGCACATGTGTGTGCGTGTAAGCGTGTTTGTTGCTTCTTTGTTGCTCTTCTAAGAAGGCAGCAGTAAATGTGGAGTATCAGAGAGAACAAACCAAGATCTAAATTGTCTCTGGCCCACACATGTGACTTTTGTTTAGGAAACTTCATGCAGAGTAATTTGTCATGGAAAGCAGCCTCTTGTGTCACTCAGATCAGTTTCAGAAGCAACAAGCACTCCTGAGCACCCAGCAGGCACCAGGCCCTGTTAAAGGAAGACATCCCTGCAGACTCTTCTGTAGTTTGCCTGATATCCAAGCGCAAAGTAGTAATCATGGAAAACATTGTGTGGCTCCAGTAATGTCCCTAGAATGTTCATGATCAATGATGCTTTGCCATTATAAGCCCCTTCATCACAAGATTCTCAAAGGGCCTGATCTATGAGACATTGATTATGCTGGTTCAGCTCCCATGTGAGGAAGACCAGAGGGTGGTACCATGCCCACTGGAGAAGTAGAACCACAGGACAGAGTCAGAACTAAAGTCTGACCTGACCCTTAGGTTGCACAATATTTTAGAAGGCAACAGGTGTAAGAGGACAATAACGATTAGGCAAAGGGGTTCTGATATTCAGGGATAGAACTCAGGCATTTAAATCAGGCTCACATTCATTCACTAATCTTCCTGACTGTTAAGTTCATTAACCCAGAACCATGTCTTGTTCCTTTGGAAGATGGTAGAAGGAAGCAGGTTGATGAAGGGCACCAGACCTGCTAGCCACGGAGAAATGCCTAATAAGTTGAATTCATCTTTGAGGCCTGGTGACCTGTTGAGTGTCTGGATGTTGAATACAGTATATTCTCCTAGGCAGTAGAATCTCCTCTTTGTGACCAATTAAAAACATAATCTGCAAAGAGAGAATAATTTCAGCTTACAACTCCAAGTCTAATGTGTGAAATTATAGACTAGTTGAAATTAATGATCAATTTGGCAGGGATTTGTGCAATATAGCTATGGATTGTCCATGCTGTGACATCCAAGAACAATATATTCCATTGTCAATCTTTTATTTTGTTTTCTTTTTTTTTTCTTCTCTTGTCTCCAGGAGACCAATTAATTGTTCAAAGGTAATATATAGAGGAGATTTCAAGAACATTTACTTTGGCACTGTCTCTACCCCTTTGTGGTCTGGCTAACAATAAAGCTAAAATTTGTTTTGTAATGACGGTTCCAGTTGGACTGGAATCCCTTTGAAGTTCCTGCAGTTTGCTGTTGTGAGAGCTCAAGATATTATTTGACTGCAATAAAACACTCTCTGTGTATTATCAAAATATGGTGCACATTGAACTGTAACAACTTGCAGTGACCAATCTCCCCCTTGGAAGTGCCCTTCCTGAGAAGAGCACAGAGCACACACAGATGAGTTTTTCTCTGTATTCATTTTGTGTTCAGTCATTACTTCATGAGCGACTCATGGATCTAAACCTCTTCACAAAGTCGATACCATTAAGTATGGGGAGCAGAGAGCAAATCTTAACAGTGATATTAGCCAGGCACACTTGCCTGGCCTGGTAATTAAGATAGAGCACCATGCCAGTTGTTGTAAAGGTTCAGATTCTCAGCTCTTGCATCAGCTGACCTAAATTATTTAATGATGTTGTCACCTCTAAATAAATATAGTCATTGTTCTGGTCTCTATTTATATTCTAAAACTCTTTCCCACCCACCCCCATGGCCTGGAACAATCCATATGCTTCAGTAGGAGAGGGCGTCACAGGGCTATTTGCACAAGTTTGGAGGCAGAGCCAAAGTTTGGCTTCACACATGATACTGCTCCTCTTAGATATAGCTGTCTGTAGTACATCTGTGCAGAAGTATTTGGTAACCACCATCTAAATGCTCTCAACATGGGTTACACAAGTGAAATGATATCTTCCTTTTTCAGCACAGTGTGTGCATGACAGAGAATACTGTGGGGTGTGTGTGTGTGTGTGTGTGTGCGTGCGTGCATGTACATTAAGGTCATGTAAATTTGAGAAGCACTTTTTTCTAAGGTTGTTTGAGTAACTAGCACTATTTAATCAGTATTTTTCTTTGCTATCAGATTCATATTCCATGTATAAGAATGTGCTGTGGCAGGTGCTTCTTTAAAAACAAATAATGATACCTTTGCCATGTTTAGCCACATAGCTGACTGTGCCATGTTCCACTGCTGTATAAATGAAAATATTTAGTCATTTTTGATGTTTAAATGATCAAAAGAGAGGTATGAAAACATAGTTTGACACAGGGACATCCCTCCTTATAGGAAGGTTCAAATGTGTCATATAGAAAGGTAGTTACAAAATTTAATTTTTAACTCTGACTTAAGTTAAAATGTTCTACCTGGATCCTGTCTACTTTTTGTTTCTGTTCCTGTCTTATGTGTTACCTTTTCATACTTAGGTTAAGTTACAATTATTGAGAAGAAAATTTAATCAAAAGACAACCAAAGTCACTTGCAGTTCAGTCCAACATGTAAGGAAAAAAAAGTCATTGCTCTATCCTCACAATTAAAAAAAAAAACAGCTGAACAAACTGGAGAGCAGCATCTCTTCCTGAATCCACTAGAGAATCAAGATCACAGGGCTACCTGTTGCCTCCAAAATTGAAGAAATACCAAGAATCAGCTCTTAGGAACAGAAACTGCTGCTGGAGCAGCCCTGGATAGGAATCCTGGGAAGGCAGCAGACACAATCTATCAAAACTCACACAAGTTGAAATAGGTACTCTGAATAGGCCTGTGTCTATCAAAGAAATTAAATGAAGAATCAATCATCTTCCAAAGCAGAAAGTACCAGCTAGCTGATTTCACTGGTGAACTTTAACAAATATTTAAGAAATATTATAGTATTCTTTACAATCTCTCTCAGGAAATAATAGAAGTAAAGGGGAAACTTCTTCACTTATTTTACCCTTAGTACCAAAACCAAATCTATTTTTCTAGATACGTAAACTGTTTCATTATTAGGAAATCTAACATATGAGCATGTAATACATATTTTTTAAAAGCATTTGACAAAAATAAAGCACCTACTCATGATTTTTTAAAGAATTCTCAGCAAATTAAGAACAGAGAAGCTGGGTATGCTAGCATATGCCAGTGACTTGGGAGGCTAAGGCAGGAGGATCACAAGTTCAAGGCCAGCCTCAACAACTTGGTGAGACCCTCAGAAATTTAAGGACACTTTCTCAAAATGAATAAATAAATAATCCGGCTGAGGTTGTAGCTCAGTAGTAGAGTGCTTGCTTAGTATGTGTGAGGCAATGGGTTCGATCCTTGGCACCACATAAAAATAAATAAATAAAGGTATTATGTTCGTTTGCAACTAAAAATTAAATAATAAATAATAAAAGGGCTGTGGATGTAACTGAGTGGTAAAGTATCCCTAGGTTCAATCCCCAGTACAAGAAAAAAAAAACTTAAAGAACAAAGGATATCTTCCTTAACTGATAAAGAACATTGACAAAAAACCTACAGCTAACATCATACTTAATGGTGAAAACCTAGGTACTTTTGCACCTAAGGTCAGGAAAAAGACAAGGATGTCATTCCTCATCATTACTATTCAGTCTTGTACTAGAAGATCTTGCTCATGCAATAACATAAGAAAAGGAATAATGTGTTTATAGATTGGGAAGGAAGAAATAACACTGTCTTTGTTCACAGATGACCTTGATGGTCTGTGTGGAAAATATGAAAGAATCAAATACAAAAACAAAATTCCTGGAATAAATATCCAGTTATATCAAGGTTGTAGGATGTAGGGTTATAATGTAGAAGCTGAACATTTTTCTACATATACCACCAATGAACAAGTGTAACTTGAAATTAAAAACATATCATTTATATTAACAATCCCCCCCAAAAAAAGGGGAGGGCAATACTTAGGTATAAGTGTAACAAAATATGTACAATATCTATATAAGAAAAACACAAAGCTCTGATGAAAGAAATGTTAAAAAACCTAAATAGATGGAGAGATATCCCATGTTAATGGATAGAAAACCCCTATTGTTAAAGTGTGAGTTCTTAGCTATGAATCTATATTTCCCACCTTGATCTATAGATTTAATGCAATCCCAGGCAGAAGCCCAGTAAGCTAATTTGTGGATATGAACAAACTGATAACAAAGTTGATTTAGAAAGGCAAAAGCCCCAGAATAGCCAACACAGTACTAAAGAAGAACAAAGTCTCTCAGGACACCAACACTGATAAAACAAAAATGATCATGACATGGTGGTATTAGTAAAAGAATAGACAGGGGCTGAGGTTGTGGCTCAGGGGTAGAGTGCTTACCTAGCACGTCCGAGACCCTGGGTTTGATCCTCAGTACCACATAAAAATAAATAAAGATATTGTATCCATCTACAACTAAAAAGTAAATGTTTTTAAAAAAGAATAGACAAATAAATCAATGGAACAGAATAGAGGGCCCAGAAATAGACTCACAAATACAGTTTTTGACTTAGCAAAAGCTATTGAAAAGGGCAATCTTTTGAATGAGTGGTACTGGACCAACTGACCATCCATATGCAAAAAATTAATCTACACACAGTCCTTATACTATTCACAAAAATTAATTTAAAATGTATCACAGACCCTAAATGTAAAACTATGAAACTTCTGGAAAATAATGTAGGAGAAAATCTAGGTGTTGAGTTTTTATAACACCAAAAGCATGATCCACTAAAAAAAAAAAGTAAGTAAAATTTAAAATTTCTCTTGAAAAGCAGTATTAAGTAAATGACTAGAGAAAATACAGACTGGGAGAAAAGTCTTTGCACAATACCTATCTAGTAAAGGACTGGTATCCAAAATGTGCAAGGAACTTTGAAATTTAACAAAAGAACAAACCAATTTTAAAATGGACTAAAATTCTTAACAGACACTGCTACAAAGAAGATGGACAGATGGCAACTAATCATATGAAAATGTACTGTGCATGATATGTCACTAGAAAATTACAAGTTAAAACAACAATGAGAAACAATTACAGACCTAGAATGAGGAAAATCCAGAGCATTGATACCACCAAATGCTGAAAACGATGTGGAACAATAGGAATCTCACTCACTGGGTAAGAAATGAAAATGGCACAGCCACTTTCTTGAAAGTGTTTTACCGTGTGATCCAGCACTTGGTCTGCTGGGTGTTTGCCTAATCAAGTTAAAACTTAATGCCCACATTAAATCTGCACAGAGCTGGGGTTGTGGCTCAGTGGTAGAGCGCTTGCCTTGCATGTGTGAGGCACTGGGTTTGATTCTTAGCACCACATAAAAATAAACAAAGGTAATATGCCCATCTACAACTAAAAATATTTTTTAAAAAATCTACACAGAGATATTGATAATTGACAAATACTGGAAGCAAGCAAGATATCCTTCTGTGAATGAGTGAGTGGATAAACTGTGGTACAAACTGTGGTACATGCATACAATGGGATATTATTCACTGATTTTTAAAAAGACATGATTTTTGGTAAGTCACAAAAAAACTCATGGAGGAACCTTAATTGCACATCACTAATTGAAATAAGTCAATCTGAGAAGGCTGTGTACTGTTTAATGCCATCTATATGGCATTCTGGGAAAGACAGAACTGTGGAGAGGGTAAAACTGTTAGTGGTTGCCCAGCATACAGGGGAAGGTAGGGAAAGATGAGTAGGCAAAGCACAGGGGGAATTTCAAGCAGTGAAACTGTTCTGTATGACCCTATGATGGTGGATACATAGTGTCATATATCAAAACCCAAAAGTATCCAATCCAAAGAGTGACCCCTAATGTAAGCTATTGGCTTTAGTTAATAAGAATGCAGTGTTGGGGGCTGGGGATGTGGCTCAAGCGGTAGCGCGCTCGCCTGGCATGCGTGCGGCCCGGGTTCGATCCTCAGCACCACATACAAACAAAGATGTTGTGCCCGCCGATAACTAAAAAAAAAATAAATAAATATTTTTTAAAAAAAAAAGAATGCAGTGTTGGTTCACTAATTATAACAAACCTACCACTCTAAAGCAAGGTGTTGATAATAGGGGAAATTGTGTAGGGTGCAAAAAGGAAGAGGTGCACAAGAACTCTGTACTTTCTGTACAGATGTAGGGTTATAATGTAGAAGTTGAAGTCTATTAAATAAAAAGTAAGACCTTTAATACCCTATCTGAGGAGAATTCAGAATAAGAAAGAGTCTTAAAAAAAAAAAAAAAGTATTAGGAAGGGGAAATGAGGTCTGGTGATGCCCTGATCACTTGGCCCTATCATTTCTGGGAACTTTGTAGTGCAGGTCTGCCATCAGTCTGCTGAAGGGGAGCTGGCTGAACAGCCTGGGAGAGAGAAAATACAGTCGGTATTAGTGATGGCCTGAAACTGGAGAAGCCTCTGAAATCCCGAGCTTCATCTGTTTTCACCAGAGTTCAAGCCACTGCAGGGCCTGCTTGATCGTGTGCCAGCTGCTGTTGGCTGATCGATGGTTCGTTTCATGCTGTGTTTGAAAATATGGAATTAGGAATTGGGTGGTACTTTCTAAATCCCTGCTGAAATGGTGCTGAGGAGTGTAGAACCAGCAGTAAGTTGTCTTTCCTGACACATCCAGAAGGACACAGCTCTGTGACATCTGTAGTTCTGATCAGGGCTCAAAAAGCACCTTTGGGCAGTTTCCTAAGAAATGGTCAGAAGATTGCAGTGTGACATAGGAACACAAAAACCAAAAAGAAAACAAAAGAATTTAAGGCCACACATCTGTAATCCCAGCTAATGGGGAGATTGAGGAGGAGGATTGTAAATTCAAGGCCAGCCTGGGAAACTCAGTGAGACCTGTCTCAAAATAGAAAGGGCCAGGGATGTAACTCAGTGGTCAAGTGCTTGCCTAGAATGTGTGAGGCCCCAGGTTTAATCCCTAATTCTACCCCTCTTCAAAAAAAACAAAAAAAAGGGAAGAAAGAAATGAACCCCAGAAATATGCATCATCACCCCTCCCTGCATTGCCTGTGAGGTGTTCAGATTCTCCACAGGCCCCATTTCAATAGCAGGGGTTTCACCTTTGGGAAAGTGCACATCTCAATCATCTCTCTACACAGAGGTGGGAACCCTCTTCAGTCTTTCATTTCTTGGGATCCTCATAAGTGATCTTAGAATTATCTCCCAGTATTAGATTTCACTTATTAAGGAAATTGGCCATTGTTAAAAATGCCTTTCTTAATACAAATGTTTAAGATGTAAATTGTGGCAAAGACACAATCAGACATGAAACTGGAAATTTCTGAGACCTTTGTTTCCAATAATTATCACTTTTCTGCAAGAACTACACAATCTTTAGCATGTAAATTGTACAGAGAATGTTAGATACGAAACTGGGAATTTCTGAGAGACTGTCTGGCCTGTTTGTATGCATGTATGCCACACATGGGCCACCAAATCCAATACTCATGAACTGCCTAGAATTATACAGCCACCCCACTTTATCTTCCCTCTTCCCTCTTCCCTCCCCTTCTTTTCTACTCCATTTTATCCCTTGCCCTCCAGTTCTCTCCAATTCTTTTGCCATCTTACCCAGCCTCTCATTTATGCGTTATGACATGGATACCAGGTCACCTTTATCATTTGGAAAACAATACAGCAATGACTTCAAGTTAGCTAATCAGATTACTCCATAACCATCATAGTAAAACCAGGATATGTAATCTGGTGGACTACTGGCCACTGTTTAATCCAGAACAAAATTCTCTTTTTGTAGAAATACAATAGGGAAGTGTGTGGTGATGTTGGATCTGCAATTTTGCCCATGTTAAATTTATTTTATACATATTTAGGGATGTACAAAATGTCTCTCAAATCACAGAATGTTGTCATTAATTCAGTGCTTTGGTTTATTTAGTTTACTTTGCGGTTTATATTTATATACTTGTGTGACTATATACCCAGAAAATAATAATGCCCTTTATTAGGAGTAGCCTTTTGTGGTGGTGTGGGGTGCTGGTGGTATTGTTTTGGGCCTGATTCCACAGGCGGCCCATTCACTTCCTGGTGATTGTGGTGCTTCTTAGAAGCACAGCTCACAGGAAAGTTGTCTGCAGTTGCTTGCATAGTCTGATCAGGGCACTGAGTTTGAGAAGCCTTTTAAACACATGCACCAACATGCATACGTCTGTAAACCCCAAGTTGACAGTGATAAGCCTGCCACTAGGCTCCGACAGGCTGGCATCTTTGTGGGTCACAGGTTGTTGGGAAAGGTAAGCTCAGTGGGGTTGATTGACATCTTGGAGCAGTTATGCTGTTCTGGGGCCTTTGCAGATTCCTATGATTTACAGGAGAGCTGCCATCAGATCTATGCCTGAGTCTGAAAACTCGAGCCTCCTGAAGGCCCCCATGGTTGCTGAGAGGTGAGCAACATGGAAATGAGCTTCATTGTCTAGAATTTGAAAAGCCCTACAGCTGTGTGGTGACAGCAAAATTCTGAGCAAAAGTCCCCCCAGGCTAGTGAGCAGGGACAGATGAACAACTTGTAATAGGCGTGGCTCGTTGCATCCCGTCTCAGAGCAAGAGTCTTCATGTTTTCAAAATGAAGACGCATTTTTTTAAGATGTACTAGGTACTTACCCCAGGCCATGGTTTGACCTGCAGATGACTTCAGCTTTTGGAACCATGGAATGCAGAATGAAAACTAAAAATATAGCTGAAGACAAAAGACACAAGGAGATGATTATCTCCCAAGTACTACTGAACTGTACCCTTAGGAAGAATCTGCTCACAGGATAAGTCTATTAACTTTTCCTCATTTTAAATGTCATTTTTAATTATAAAACCACATAGGAAATATTCTAGCTTTTTATTAACATATTTTTCTCTATCTTATCACAGTGTAGAGAAGCCAATTTCATGTACATATCTAAACTTATCATTAATTAAGAAAGACTAAGCTTCTGTTACCAGTCCCCACAGCTCAGAAACACACTTTCAGCAGGTGCTACATCCATTAAAAACAAAAAAAGTATTATCTAATTAACCAAAAGTTTCTAAAAGCTTCTCTTCTCATTTTTAGTTTATGTGAAACCAACAGAAACACTGGATTTTTCAGAAGTTACTTCTGAAAGTGTGGACAAAACCTACAAACAGAGTGTCCCTTCTTGCTTCTGGTGCCCTGTCACCTTGTGATCCCCCAAAGGCCAGCTGGCAGGAGTCCCGTCCACCTGGGGAGGCTACCCTGTTCCAGTCCAAAGTTGAATGACACTGGAGTGTGACATGCATTTGCACAGCCCTTCCTTGATCCTCTCCAGAGACTTGGTGTGTCTAAAATCATTGTTCAAGATCTCTTCCCTCTTGTGACGCAAGGGTGTGTTCCTAGGAAGCCCTCCAAACTCCCTTGCTCATCTTCATTGCCTGGGAGGTTTCTGCAGTCTTTATAATCACAGCCATCAGGGACAGGCATTGACAGCTTTGGAGGCAGGATCCAGAACCCCCTGCAAGTAATGTGGAATGTGATGACTTTGTTTCCGACATCCCATTGTTAACAATGATATACACAAGGCTTGTTGGTTCTTTTTATTTCTGTGACAGAGGAAGGTGTTATTCTCAGAGTGCATTTCTCTCTAAACAAATTTTTCAGATACTTTTTGAATCCTTCAGATAGAAGGAACCTTAAATATTATTGTTTGTTAAATGCAAGTGTTTAAGGTGTAGAATCAGAATCATGGAGCCTGAAGAACCTGAGAAACCATTTCCTCTGAAGCTCACATTGGGGCCAGAAGGCCCAGGCCCCAAAAGGTTCATGGGATTGCCAAAAATCCCCCTCTTGACTATGTGGCATGCCCTGCTCAGCCTCCCCGGTACTTGCAACTTTCTCAGCCTTCTCTCTGTTGCCCCTTAAATGAATGGCTCCTCCTGCTAAAGAGAAGGATTAGAATAATTCTTTTAGTTTACATTAGCAAAACACTTGACAGAGTTTTCCTGAACCTCAGTATTCGATTTTAGTGCAGAGAGTTCTTCACTAGTTAAAATAATACTGATTTAAATTAGAAGTATATTCCATTCAAGTCTACAACCTTTCACTAATTCCAGTCTATTTCAGATTCAGCCATAAAATCTCTTTTGGCAATTCCCTGGCTTTGTTTTCCTGAACTGATATCTTGGTGCTTGTTTGATTTGGCAAAAATCAGATGATGTGTTGACTTATCTAATTACACATCTTCACATGTATTCCAAGAAACTATTTCTAAATTCATGGCATTTTTTCTTCTCAATAGAAGAATGTTCTTTTTCAATGTTTAGATTCTTTTCCCCCCATCTCTTAAAATATTTATATACTAGACTTATTCTTTTTTTTCTTTAAGTCAGGGTCTCACTAAGGCTGGCCTTGAACTCCTGAGCTCAAGAAATCTTCCTGCCTCATCCTCCCAAAGTAGCTGGGATTATAAGAGCACATCACATCATCATACCTTGTTTAGCTATTTTTTTTAGTTTATAATTTATAATTTGTAGATTTTTTTGTTCTTACTAATAAGACTTTTTTTAAAGTAGTTGCTATAAAATTTTATGAATCTTACACTCACACATTTATTTGCTCACCAATGTCCTATTTTAGCAGACACAGTATCCTACATATTTGGAAACTAAGCCACAAGGTGACTGAATAATATTTTTATATAAAGCAAATACAAAAAATAAACAAACACTTCCAAGTTTGGTTTTCTCTTTTGAAATAGCCTTACATTGAAGTATATTTACTTATAAAATTTAAATATAATCTTAGATTTTATAAAACACCAAAGTTTCATGTATTTGAAATATTAACAAATAAATAACAAGTCATGGTCACTACCTTCATTCATCCTGGGGCGTGTATATGGACCATACATTACTGCATGCAGTGTGGAAATAATTATAATAGCTTTATCTAAGATGTTTGAGTGGGGTAGGGTGTTCCAGTCTTCATTAGAAAGAACTTAAACAGGACAGTAAATATGTTCAATTCCCCTTAAAATGTCCAGGTCACTGGTAAGTGTCACTTTCTTTCATTTTTTTTTATTGGAATGGCCACTGTAAACATTTGAGAAAGAAGAAAAAATACTAATAAAAATATGTCACTTTAAAAAATTCAAAAGTGTTTTAGACCACCTCCTACCCATTCCTACGTTGCCATTATACCAACTAGTCTTCAGAAAGGACTGTCACCATCAATTTTTCATTTTTAAAGGATTTTAATTCTTTCAGCATGTTCATATGGTTTTATAAAGCCCCAGATGCCCAGCAAATCCCCTTGGTGTTGTAAGACAAGATTGCTGTTAAAAAATGTTTAGGCTTAGTCAGCTTCTTCTCACCACTGACTTCATGAGGGGCTCTGGGAAATGGTGTTTATACTAAGCTCAAATTGATAGGGCAAGTTTAATGCAATCAGGTCAAAGGTACAACTGCTTAGCTGGGCTCATCAACCACTCAGGTTTCAGCATGGGTTTATAAAGAGAGGTCTGTAATGATAACATCTGGATGTTTGAGCGTAACTGCATTTTGCCTACCATGATTGAATGGAATTTAATGGTGAGGAGGGGGAAACCTAGGGCAATTTCATTCTTGAATTATGGTTCCAGATAGATAAGGCAAAGTGGCAGACTTTGATCCATCTGGGTCTGTTTGTCTCACAGTTTGCTGAGCAGACTCGCTTCTTTCATCCCTACTCCCACCACCCTCAAAGGCAGCCATCCCTGCTGGGTCAATGGCAAGGGCTAGTGTGGGCACAGCTGTGACCAGGCTCCTGCTAGTCTTACTCAGGGTGTCCTCCTAAGGGGTTGGTCCTGTGGCTGAACTCTGACAGAATTCTTGTTCTCTAAGGACTCTCAGGGTACTTGTGTTCTGCAGGAAGTACAGCACCCTTCCCTGGAAGTGCTTCATAAAGATCTGTGGAACAGCTGGGAGAGTTGATCATATCGCTGCTAGACAGAAGGTGAATGGAACGCTGGTTTCCAGCTGAGTTCATGTTCAAAAAAGAGAGTTTAAAAAGTGTCCTCCAGATCGCCACTATTATTCCAGTTAGCTTACTTAGTGCCAGGGTCACAAGTACACTATGACCTTGAGAACCAAAAATGTAACTGTCATAAGTCAATGGTAGACATTCTAGGAAATGCCCACTGTATCACTCCTCCAGTGAGGGGCAAAGTCAGATCCTACACCAGGATTCCATGGGTTCTTTGCATTCCATAGAATTCCACATTGCTTAAGTATTTAAAAATCTTCCTGACTTTACCTTTGGATCTTTGAATGTTTGTATAACTTTTTAAGTTGCAAGAATTTCCTTTGTTATATAGGCAGATAGTTAGATAAAGTCTTGGGCAGGGATTCACCTCCCTGTACAATGCTCCTGGGAGAGAGAAGTGTTGGTTCTCTCATTCATTACCATATTTGCTCCTCAGGTATGAGGATGTTCTTGGTGTTGGTGCAGGATGATAGAAGAGGACCCCTGGCCCACCAGATCCACAGTGTAAAATATAAGGTGCAGAAAAGGGGGAGAGACAGGCATTGTGTGGCAGTGACCTCCACCTAAGAATTGGATCCCATTTCTAGGAGCCCCCAGCGGTTCGACCCTTGGGGCAGATACCTAATCTACCTATCTGCTGCATACTTATCCTGTGACAAAGGAGAGACCAAAGTGATGTATGTGAAAGCTCCTCTGTAGACTCCAAGCCCTACCTGGATGGAAATGTCATTATGTCTCCTCCATTGACAATTCACTTGACTGAACTCTGCTAATGGGTCAGAGGTTGATAAAATTAGAAATATAGTCCACAAAAGGAAATATTGTGTCTATTATGGAACTCAATTTATTATGCTAAAACCAAACATACTAAACAGATCTATTAATATGCTGTTTCATCCTCACTTAAGCTCAGCAGGGTCTTTTTCAAAGCCAGACTCCTTACCACATTGAAGATATGATCACATGTACTCAAATTCTGTTTTCCTAGGGCTGTGACCATTGTATGAAGCAAGGCACATGTGCATCCCCCTCCTCCATCCCATCTTTCTCTGTCACAGCAGGAATATGTGGCCACCAAAGAGAGAAGGGAGCTCTCTGATCCTAAAAGAGGCAAACCAAGATACCAACAAAAACAGCAAAACTTGCCCTAAATATATTTTTGTCAGATAATCATTTCTGCCTTAGAAGAAAAATGAGAAAGTAATGCATAAAACAAACCTAGATCTTTATTCTCTGTTGCACTAGTAAGGGTCTGTCTCCCCCTCTCTTGTTACATTCACATTTCACTATCACTTTCAATTCCTAGACTGGCCTGTTACCTGTTCTCCCACATGGAACTGAAATCTTTTAACGTCATAGTGGTTTTATATTTTGTGCCCATAAATGCATAAGCCAACTTTGAATGCAGCGGTCAGTCAAAGATAAACTGCCAGCTGCCAATTCCATGAATCATGCCCTGTCCAGGAGTGTTAGAGACGTGCAAAGCCAACTGTATATGCAAAAGGAATATACATATGTTTACACAGCACATGTGTCATGGATAAGTTATCCCGATGAGCACTACCGAAGTAAAATATGTTAATTCTACACTTAGGACGACTTCAACTTTGGTTTCAAAATGTTTTTACTGCCCTATACCCCCAGTATCAATGAGATTATAAAAATCTCTACCTGTTTGTGTAGACTTTTTACTACTATAAAATCACTAGGATTTTCCAAATTAAATATTATGCTTAAATATTAAATATTAGCATTTCCCCCTAATTATGAGGTCAGAACCAAGCCTGATCAGGGAACAGTTTACATAAAGTTCAAACACTTCAGAATGTCAGAATCATGCTATAAATAACTTCTTTTCGATCTTGCTGACACTCGGGGACATAGTGCCTCTGGACACAGTAGATGGAGTGTGGCACTGGTCAGATGGTCAGAGAGAAGCACCATGGTGCACAGAGGATGGAGGACTGTGGAAAAAAGGACACTCATTCACCTCATTTCCCCTGAGGAGAAACGAGTCCCTCCCAGTGAGGAGAAAACTCTGTCTCCCACATGAGTAAACACCCGCATCCTCCCTGTGGGTGATACGGACAGTGGGTCAGAGGAGAGCAGGCAGATGAGGCCCAAGTCTCAGGGATAAAGGTGACACCTAGATGACCCGAAATCTTGGGGTGAAGAGGGATGCCCAGCCTTGATGTTTTGACCATAGGCTGATACAAGATTCAAGTAGCAAAGAACAATTTTCATCTTAAAGAGAAATTATAAAAGAGGTTCTGGAGTAAGAATGGGTAACTTTCAGCATGAATGTGATCAGAAACAATTATCAAAGTGAAATTTGATCAGGATGCTATTTATTTTGTAAACAGCTTTTAGCCCAATTAATGTTTTTAAAAAACTAAAATAAGTGGTGCATATAATTTATTCTTTTGAAGCATTTATCCAATGCATTTTTACCAAGGCCTTGCTATGTGTCAGCACTGCTGCAGGCCCTGGGGTGCAAAGACGTGTATCCTTAAGATGCTTACAGTCTCAGGGGAGGGCACAGACCATGAATACATAAGTAACATGTCATGCACTATGAAGTAAAACAGAGCAGGGTAAAACAGTGATGCGGGAAGGCAATGGGACACCACAGCAGAGCTGGGGGAGTAAGGGAGCAGGCCTCTCTGATCTTCAGTGGAAGGTATTTCAGGCACAGGGGACACAGTGCAAAGGCTCTGCAGCAAGTGGGTGATTTCTTTGCCATTTGAAGGAACAGCAATGGGATCAGTATGCCTTGGACAGAGTGAGCAAGGAAGGGAGGGGAAGGAAAAAGAATAGTCACAGGCCTGTCACATAAGGCATTGTGGGCCCATGTCAGGGTTTGGAGTCCCAGTGTCTGTGATCAGAGGAGCCTCAGAGTGATGCTTTTAGGAATGCAAGTCATAGAAGGAGCACCAGTGTGATTTGCATTCCTAAAAGCATCACTGTGGTGCTGTGGGAAGGGCTCTGCAGGGGCAACAGTGGAAGTGGGGAGAAAGGAAAGGAACTTGGTATCCCACTGTTCTGGAATAAGATGCTACCTAAAATCTCTCCTAGGGAATTTTGGGTTTCAGTTGAATGGGTCAAAACAAGAGGCAGGTTTGGTGTGCTTTGGTGGAGGAGGTCCCACGATTAGGCTGAGCAGAGATCAGAAAGGAAAGTGGTGGCTGCTTTTTCTAAGCCAGCAGCTCAGGCCTCCTTCCCAGTGTTCCACCTGCATATGTTCCCATGCCCTCTGCCTTCCCCAGAGTCCCACAGCATCCTTCCCTAACAAGATCTTCAAAGAGGTCCCAAGTTGAATTTCTCTCCCTTTCTTTTCTTTCCCAATGCATGCTCTAGAAAAGCTACCCAATGCTAAGAAAAGCTACTGTGTGGTCATAAACATCATATGTGAGCATTGAATCCTTTGAAAATAAGAATTTCTATTTTAGCTTTGAAATCTACCTAAAGCAGATCAGAGAAAGGAAAGAATCAAACATTTCTAACAAAATCAAGAAAGGGAGAAAGTAGGAAGTTTTCAGTAAAATTAGTCAATGGAAACCTATATCCTCATTCTGAGAGTACTAAGGTGAGCATTCATAGAAGTTTTGCTTCTGAGTCCTCAGCCATTCATTCAACACGTTTCCACACATAACCTAAGCCAACTGCCTCAGCATGTTAGCAGGAGGGAATGCAAAACACTAGGCAGAACTGAACCCCAAACTTGGGTTTCTATCAGATAATCTGGGAAGTATGGGGGTGATTTCTTTCAGTTCATCTTTTTTTTTTTTTTTGGTGGTGGTGGTGGGGGTTGAACCCAGGGCCCTATGCACATGAGGCAAACACTCTACCAATTGAGCCATATCCCCAGCCCCAACCCCCTCAGTTCATCTTTTTTAAAAAGAACAAGCCACTGCCCTTGGCTCGCAGGCCTATGTTCATTAACATAAACCAGTTGCTGTGACATCTATGATGCATTTGGAGCTTCTCCTTGGATGTCACAGTGAATTACCCTGAGAGTGTCCGACTAGGTTCCTAAGAATGTGCTTGCCAGATATGCAGGCAGGACTGGATGGCCCTTCTCCCTCCCATGGAGCTCTGTCCTCAAATCAACTGAGCTTTAATCCTTGGATGCCAAGTTCCCAGTCATCCACAGCCACAGGTGCCAGTATTCAAAGTCAAATCCCTAGTATACACGGTGCTGCTATCATTTTCATGGCCGTTCCCACATCTACATCTCCTGCTCTTCCCAGAGGCCTTTCGGCTGTGTCATTTATGCAATGCCCAGAGCTCTCACCTGTCTCAGGTGTCCATGTGTTCATCACCATCCAGATCTGAGTTTGAATCTAACACTGCCTGAACGTGGACCACTGTTATCTGTTTCCCCTTCCCAAGATGAAGATCAAGAGTAGATGTGATATTTACCTGGTGGAGTAGATTGTTACACTCCCAGTATGCAGAAGGCACTTGAGAAGTACTGGTTTGCTTCTCCCCTTTTTCTGTCTTCTGATCTCTTCCAGCCACCCTGTTCTTCCTCCTTTCAGCACCTTCAGTGCCAGGGCAAGTCTTCATTCCATCTCACAGTGCCCCTGCTGTTTATCTCATGGTTTTCTGTGACCTCTTCCATTTCCCCAGCATAGGTTCCTGGTATTTTGTTATTGTTTAGGTTTGTTTTTTGATAACTCACAGATCATAGACTCCTCCTGCCCGAGTTTCCACTTGTCCTCCATTTTCTCCTCTGTCAATCACACATCCTGTAGCCATGACTTCTGACATCCAGGGCCTTCCCTTCCAGCCACATTGGTGGCTTCCCCAGGCAGCAGGGAATGCTAAAGCAAAGGGCCCTCCCCTCCCCGTCATTGCAACTGGACTGTTGCACTCTGTTTTGTGCTGCTATAGCAGAATACCTGAGTCATCTATAAAGAAAAGAGATTGGTTTCTTACTATTGGAAGGTTCAAGGTTGAGAGGCTGTATCTGGTGAGGACTTCCTGCTGGTGGGACTCTGAAGAGTGGCACAGGGCATCACATGGCGAGATAGCAAATATGCCAAAGAGAGCCCACTTTCATAACAAAGCCACCTCCTCCATAGCATACTAATCCCTTCTTGGGACTCTTTTACATCCAATCACCTCCCGAAGATTCCCACCTCTAAATACTATTAACATATGACTTCCAGATTAAGTTTCAACAGGAATTCCTAGGGACACCATTCAAACCATAGTGTGAATCTAGCAGCAGATTCACTAGAGTGGGTGCTTGAAACTCCTGCTGGGTTGTAACATGATCCAGGAGTTGTGTAACAGAACCTGGGCAACACCCTGGGGGCTTCCTCCCTCTGACAGGGTGTCAGCAGCTATCTTGCAGCCCCAGGCCCACTTGTTTGGGGCATGGAGGACTGAGAACAGGTGAGCCTGCTGACCCTGCCATAGCAGACTTGTGTGTGCATTGGATCAGGTGCTTCTAATTTACATTCCCAGACCTACTCTGGGCTTGTTGTGTGGCCTCAAGCAAGCTACTTAACCTGTCTACTTCCTTATATGTCAAATGGAGATAATAATACTTAACGACATCACAGGGGTGTAGTGTATATGAATTAATTAATGTTTGTAAAGTGCTTTGAAGATGCGAAGCTGCCTAAGTGTTTAAGTGTTCTGATGATAGTGTTGCTTGTTATTAGAACCTTCCCAGGTTCCTGGACCATCACTCACTGATTACAGCTAGGATCTAATAGTGCCTGCTGTGCAATCCACGCGAGGATCTAAGGCACTACCCATGAGAATTTAACCCAAATGAATTTATAATTTGAAAAAGATGTCAGTGAAGCCTGTGCCCGAACTCTGGGCCAGTTACAGGGCTCCCTTGCAATTTTCCAGAAGCCAGGAGGACTGCATCGAGGTATTGGCTGCAAATGGTTCTCGTTGTAATTGCTTTCATCTTTTATGTGGCGCTACTCAGATATAGATTGAAAACTGCTTGCTGGGACTTGTGGTCTCCTCGGGCCATATCTCAAGGTCAAGATGGGGGAAAATGGAGGCCATATGGTGTGACCAACACTGATTTATTTACAAATCCATGGAACTATGCTGGAAAGAATGAGAGTTCCTAATGTGCTTGTCTTCTGGGCAGTTCTCTGAAAGATTCCAGGTGTTGTGAGTGAATATTCCCTACCACCCCTCTTGTGTGGCCATGTCTATTTTAAAAAGACTTCAGAGCAGAATTTGGATTTTAGATGTGCCAGCAATATCTTCTGTCATGTTGTATTGCCTGCATCTCACTGGCCAAATAGTTGGGTTACTTTTGAGTACTAGATCAGAATAGAATCATAAGAATAGAAAGAACGCATTCACAAACCCTGTGAGAGTTTTCGTTCTTTTTCATTTGATCTAGGAGGTGAACAAAATTTAATGCATCCCAACATTTTGCAACTTGGATCAGACTGTGTCCACAACACTAACTAAAAAAAAAAAAAACTAAATAGAAAACTAAAATGTCAGGCTAGGATTGTGGCTCAGTGGTAGAGCACCTGCCTGGCATGTGACGGCACAGGGTTCAATTCTCAGCACTGCATATAAATAAATGAATAAAATAAAAATAAGAATAAAAAATTTTTAAAAGAAACAAAGAAATTTAAAAAGAAAACTAAAATGTCTTTCTCGGTTTTTCTGTGAACTTCATGTTGTTTTGTTGCTTTTGGATTTCTGGCACTTTTACCCTAAATACACTATGAGCCCACTTCTTCAAAGCTTCATGCAAAGAATGAACTCTCAGAATTATCAGATTCCTTTAATAGCCAGAATCTTAGGATTTACCTTAAAAGAGTTATTCTAGTCCCATTAAGGCCCCTTAACATTTAATTGGCACGTGGGTTGGTGGCTTTGCCTTGCCCATCCTGTGATTATCACCTAGATATGATTAGCAGAGCCTGGCTTGCCAGGCACACTCCAGCGAGGAGTGTGTGCACGTACATAAACCAGCAAGCACGTCATTTTCTTCAAGGTGCTACTTAAGCACCTGTTTTGAGAATACAAGCCGTTCCTCTGGCATGGGGAGAGATGTGACACACAGTTAGCATTTGCAGCCCAGCCAACCCTTATAAAATGGCTGAGTCCGGGCCATTGAGTCTTCCTTTCGGGGCATACCATAGATGACCCCAACTTAAAGAGGAATCCCTTTTTCTTGGTATTAGATTAGCTTTTCAGGGAAATAAATTGGTTTAAAATGTACGCTATTGCTTAAAGAGAATGGATGTTATATAACAATTATGAGCATCTGTTTTATTAGGAACTTAAGGGTTTTCAAGTGATTCAGTCTTTATTGTTTAAAGTTTATTGTGATAAACTGTCAGAGTGAAAAGCTTCCACTACCTTATTCGGACTTACTATAATTAGAACCTTGTATGGGGTTGGGGGAGGACCAGGGAAAGAGGAATCTACTCTTACCTTGTCACTACCTCAGTGGCACCTGCCCTTCTGTCACACATGGTTCTGTTACCTCTCTACCAGTCTCTTCCTCTCCATCCAGCCCCTTAGCCTGTCTGGGAACCACTCTGAATGTCATTCATGGGAACCACACCTAATCACACCCGAGCAAGTTACCCAGGCTGTGATGGGAAGGATCATCACAATATGATTCTCATGAGATGTGCCCCTTGCAAGATAGCCATGCCTGAGAGACCAGCAGTAGTTAAAATGGCTGTCCCCAGGGTCTTATTGGGGTGGAATGTTCTAAAAGTAATTATGATGATAGTTGTACAACTTGGTAAAGTTACTAAAGACCATGGCATTGCAAGCTGAAGTGGAGGAATTATACGATGTGTGAAGCATACAACAATAAAGTCGTAAAAAACTTCTATCCTAAAGTACCCCCAGCATCAGTTCTCCCATAGTGTTGCCACCCCAGCTGGGGGCTATCCCAGCTCCCTCTTCCCTCCAACCTCTCTCTACTGATGCAGGGAATCAGAGGTGCCCTGCAGATGTGTCCACCCTACAGAAGCCCCCAGTAATGAGGAGTTCCTCTCTACTCAGAGGTGGTCCTTTGTACTCTCAGATGGCTTATTATATTAGTCATTTTGCTTTTTCCTATTAAAATAAAACCTGCCTCCATGTAACTGCTACATTTAACTGCCCCAAGAAATCCTATCTCCTCATCCTTGTGAGATCCCTTCAGATATTCAAGGACAGCTCCCAGGTGTCCCCCACCTAGGCCTCTCTTCAGCAAGCAAACTGTAATTCCCCTCTCCACTCCCAGAGTGTTTTCAGCCAGTAGCTTGGTGGTGTTGACAACACCACCCTAGCAGGGTAACATTGGCTCCCTGAGCCTGGTGTATTGGTTCCTCATCTCCAAGAGGAAAGCTAAACTAGATAATCTCTCAGGTATTTTTTATTTATTTTTGTGTTTTGTTTTGTTTTGTTTTGTTTTTGTTTTGTGATGCTGGAGATGGAACCCAGGCCCTTATGCATGCTGAGTGTACTGTTTACCATTGAGCTACACCCAGTCCCCAGAGTTAGTGGTTTGAGACAAAGCATTGTCAGTGTATATGTTGATTTTGTTATTTTACTCTAAAATCATTTATTAAAATTTTACTCATTTTTTTTTTGGCAGTGCTAGAGAAGGAGCCCAGGGCCTCATGGATACTAGACAAGTGATTTGCCACTGGGCTACATTCTCAATATTTTGTATGTAATAAAAACTTTTATTACATATATAATGTTGTATTTTACATGTATGTATATATACATACACATAGAGAGATATATACACATACATGCATGAATATACACATATATGTGTGTATGTATGTGTATACTCTAATAATCCCAGCTACGTGGGAGGCTAATGCAGGGGGATTTAAGTTCAAGGCCAGCCTCTGCAACTTAGCAAGACCCTATCTCCAAAATCAAAACTAAAAAGTACTGGGGCTAAAGCTCAGTGGAAAGATGTTCCTGGGATCAATCTCTAGTATATTCATATGTATACACACACACACACAATTCAGAAAAATCACTTTTATTGTTTAAGATCAGTAGTGTTCATGTGATTAAGTATATCATAGAGGGACTGGGGCTGGGGATATAGCTTAGTTGGTAGAGTGCTTGCCTCGAATGCACAAAGCTCTGGATTCAATCCCCAGCACAAAAAAAAAAAAAAAAACATGTATCGTAGAGTAGATGGAGCATTAGGTAAAAATGGAGAGCTTGTCTTCCCTGTCCCGTGATGCCTCAGCTGTGTTCTCACCATTGCATAGTGTAACCCTGGATCCTGCTGGGGAGCCTGAAAGGCTAATAGTCAGCAGGACTATCTGTTTGTTCTTCAGTGGACTCCAGATAGAAAAGTGAAGTAAAATGAGACTTGATAATGGTGGCTTCATCTTGGAAACAATGAGCAAGTTCAGGGGTCATCATGAAAGAGGCAACTGCCCAACGAAAATCAGTATTTTCACCTAAATGCCCATAAAAGGAGATAGTGTCGTATTTACCTTTGCCATGAAGGATAGTAATTTTTATGGTGCTTGTTCATAATGGGCCTTACAAATCAAAGAGAAGACAAATAGTCCTCAAAAATAATGTCTTTCATTTAGAATTCAAAGGCACGTTTTCTGGATAATCATTTAGGAATCTATTTGCTAATGCACACCACTTGCAATTTTAGCCTCTGAGTGGTTTCATGAGAACAGAGGAGAAATGATGACCCCAGTGCTATGCAAGGCAGGACTGAGAAGAGGCCCCACCTCCAGGTCCTGCCAGGACTCTACTGCACAGAGAACTCACCTTTTAAAAAAGGAGGGGAAATTTAGTGATTTTTTTTTTCTGGAGTTCTTTGTTACAAAGCATTGTTTGTTTTTTTGTTTTGTTTTTGTTTTAGTAATAAAGAACAAAATTAATAAAGACAATTTTGCTTAACTCTCCAGGGAGAGAGAGGGAGAGGGATAGGAATGTGGGAGCGTGAGGCGCCTGCCCTGGCTGTCATTTTGGATGGAAGCATTTTACCACGCCCACATGGTAGCTACCCCTGAAGGAATACTAAGGACAGGAAATCTGGTCTCGCTTCACAAACCTGGGTAGTGAAGAGCCGTGTGAATACCAGTTAATAAATGCCTAAGTCTATGTTTAACAATGGAGGGTATCAGTGTCCTGCTTGAAAGCATTCCTCAGCTAGTCGATGTTGTAAAATAATACAGAAAGCTGACATTTTTATTGTGACACGAGTTACCATACAGCAGTTATCTGCTGGCTCATCTGGTTTTTATGATCCTCAAGGTAGCTGACATATAGAGCCTCCACTAGCCGTCCTCAAGCTCAGCCTCTCTCATTTCAGCACCTGCCTAAGTGCATAAGTGGCGAAGCTAACAGGCTCTGTCCACAGTCCTGTCCCACACGCCCACCTGCACTGTCTCCTTCTCCCTTCATAATTCACTCTCAGCTCTTGGGGAAGACATCCGTGAAGCAGAGACTGTGCAATGCCATGGTACCCAGCATGACATGCTTTATGCTCTGCAGGAATCTGGCAGCATCAAAGATCTCCGAGGAGGTTTTCCTGGTCAGACACCAGACCTACTCTCCCAGGGCCATCCTGTTGGAAAGCAAGCCCTCTCAGGTGTCCCCCTCACCAAGAGACCCTTCTGCAACTGGATAAGGTGGAGGAACCTGGGAGATCCTGCACCTGTGCCTATTGACACCCCCACCCCTGCTATGTGTGCACATGTGCACGCGCACACACACTTACAAAGCCTCCAGCATGGGGTTCTGGGAGGCCAGACTTCAGTCTCTTTGTGATTCCTGTAAGTCATTGTAAAGATTATTTCCTGCAAGGGGTTACTCAAAGGGATGCCTGCCCTTCTCCAACAGAGTGTATGTTGTGGACCTTCAGTCCTTTGCCCAAGTGTTATCTGATTTATTCAGTGAAAGAGGCAGGTGTTCAGTCTGGAGCAAACCTACCGTCAGCTCAGCCCTACCTCAGCCCTACCTCAGCACCAGTACTGACTCACCATTTGCAAAGTTCTTTGCAGATGCTACCTCATTTGAGCCTGAGTTTGTGATTTGTTGTGGTAAATCTGACTGGTGAACAGAATGGAAGAAAAGAGTAGGATACTAAACATTTTTCCAAAATGAATAAATTGCCTTCTGATTGACAAAGGGGAAAAAAAGATAAATCTGGGTCTAATTTAGCAACATAAGTTGTAACTGACTGTAGAGGTAGCAGTTCTTCCAGCGTGCAGAGTTGTGCAGCCTTGTTGCCATCAGACCTCCTGGAAGCATGCCTCAGTACATGCCTGCAGTAAGTCAGGGCTCTAGAAGCAAAACAGAGTTCCTAGAGACATAAGTGACCAGAGCTCAGAGCTCAAGAGCTCAAGCCCCAATAACAGGACACCATGAACTAAGCCATGTGTTTTCTATTATAAAAAATTTTAATTAACCTTATCTAAGAAGTTGACCAATTTGTCCTAGAAAACTAATTTTATCAGTTAAGATAATTAACTTGAATAAATAAATGAAAAAAGAAGAGAGTCAACCTAATGTGTTTAGCAGCCAGCCCCTCCACTACTATCTTGGGGAGCCAGGTCAAGTGATTGACCTTCTGCATCTCAGCATCCTCATCTGTACACTGGACAGAGGGTTGCACATGACATGAAGATTTGACCCTGACACAGAGGACTAACACAATGCAGCAAAATATCAAACTGCCTTGAGTTGTTGTCTCTGAGGACATATAAGGAGATTATTATGTTCTTCTTCCTAGTTTTGTATTAAAAAATGTTAAAGGCTTTTTTTCTTTAAATAAAATATAAACATTGTACATACATAGGAAATTTTTCATTTAAAAAAATAATACAGCATGAAATAGTTTAATGAGTAACCTTAGAAATTTTAGAAATGATCAGAATCCATGTAATCATTCCTATACTTTAATTTTTAATTTTTTTTTTATTTTATGAGTTCCCATGATGTAACTAGCTATGTAATGATTGTAGTAAAATACACATAGCATGAAATTAATTATTTTAACCATCTTCAAGTATTCAGTTCGGTAGAATTAATTACATTCACATTGCTGTGCAGCCATTACCACAATCCACCTCCAGAACTCTTTTATCTTGCAAAACTAAGCTCTGTACCCATTAAGTAATAAATCCCCATCCTCCCTACCCCAAACCTCAAAGAGGCTCTTGGGATTGCCAGAGAGCACCCCACTAACTGTGATGGCCCCTGATAATCACCATCCTACCTTTTGTCTCTGTGAATTTGCTCTAGAAACCTTGTAAGTGGTCTCATATATTGTATCCATTTGTGACTGATTTATGTCATTTAGCATAATGCCCTCAAAGATCATGCATGTTGCAGCATGTCAGAATTCCTTTCATTTTAAAGCTTAATTGTATTCCATTGTAGGTATGTATCACATATGTTCAATCATTGATGGACACTTGAGTTGCTGCCATATTTTGGCTATATTGAATAATATTGCTCTCAATGTGAATATGCAAATATCTGTTCAAACTCTGCTTTCAGTTCCTCTGTTTATAAATCCAGAAGCAGAATTGCTAGATTCATGGATAACTCCACTTTAAGTTTTTTGAAGAACTGCCATACTGTTGTCTATAGTGGCTGCACAATTTTGCATTCCTACCAGCAGTACACAAGGATTCCAATTTCTCTACATCTTTGAAAATGCTTGTTATTTTTTTAATAGTAGCCATCCTATTAATTGTGAGATGGTGTCTTCTTGTGGATTTGGTCTGTACTTCCCTAACAAACAGCAATGTTGTACATTTTGGCCATCTATGCATCTTCTCTGGAGATGTGTTTACTGCAGTCCTTTGCTCATTTTTGAACATCAGTTTACTGTGTGTTGTTATTGAGTTTTAGTAGTTCTTTGTCCTTTGATGCACAGAAGTTTTTAAGTTTGTTGTATTTCAGTATAACTGTTTTTACTACTGCTACCTGTGCTTTTGGTATCATAAACAAGAAATGATTGCTGAATTCAGTGTCATAAAGATTTTCCCACATGTTTATTTCTAAAAGTTTTATAATTTTAGGTCCTATGTTTAGGCCTTCAATTCATTTTGAGTTTGTATATGGTACAAACTGAGGGTCCAAGTTCATTCTTTTGCATGTGGATATCCAGTTTTCCCAGCACCATTTGTTAGAAACATTGACCTTTCCCCCATTGTTCTTGCACAATTTTGTCAAAAATCAATTAACCCTATTTGTGAGGTTTTGTTTCCATTGATCTATGTAACCATCCTTATGCCAGTACCTCACTGTTTTCATTACTTTGTCTTTGTAGTAACTTGAAATTGGGAATTTTGAGACCTCCAACTTTGTTCTTCTTTTTCAAGACTGTTTTGGCTATTTGGATTCCCTTGATATTCCATATAAACTTTAGGATGTATTTCTGGTTTTGTTTTTGTTTGTTGTTTGTTTGTTTGTTTGTTTTAAACCTATGGGGATTTGGATAGGGCTGCCTTGAGTCTATAGATCACTCTGGGTATCTTCACTACCCCAACAATAGTAAGCCTTTCAGTCCATGAACACGGAATGTCTTCCATTTATTCGTGTCTTTTGCACTTGTTTTTGAGGCCTGGCGCAAGCATCACATCATCTCTGGTCATGGAAAAGTAAAAATTTAATTTTTTTTCTGAAGCAGCCTACTGCCCAGTTTAAACAATAAGGCAAATCATAGGAATGAGTCAAGAGCATGGATGGGAAGTGATACCAGTGCCTTGGGGCCATGCCATGGGAGTCCAAGGCAAGAGGTGCGTCTCTGCCCTTCATAAGGCTGCCCAGTGTTGGAACCCCTGGGAATCTGAAGGAGGGGCACAAATCAGGTGTAATGGGGATGTGACACAGATGACTGAAGGTGGTTTGGAAGGTGACATACACACAGCAGACACAGTAACCCAGGGAGAAGAAGATCAGGGCTGCACCATGTGTGCTGCAACCTGTGTATATCTGACAGCAGAGGAAGGACATGCAGCAGAATGTCAGAGCTGGCCAGGAGTCCTATTTAGTAAGGACAGTCTTCCTAGAAGCTTTCTACTGATCTCAGATCTCCTGATTCCACCAAGACAAAGCTCAGACTGACATTTCTGATCTCTGCCTCATGCCTGAGAACATCAAACAAGGAACTAAACTAAATTAAACACCAGCTATAGACCCACCTCTGCCTCTATTTTCTCCCAGGCTATAGATGGAAGAAGGCAAGTCTGACATTGGCTAAATTCATAGCTTTAGACACCACACCAAGTGTGTCCCAGGCCTTACACAGATCCCCAGAACTGCTGCTCTACTTCAAGGAGTGTTCATACCACATGGTCAAAGGCATGGTGATAGAGGACCAAAAACTGAGGCTCACGGAGAGTCTGAGAAGGAGTACAGGAGAGCAACCGTCTCCCTCTCTGTCCCTCGCCTTAAAGGCCCTGAACTGCCAACCCAGGAGCATATGCACAGGACACCTGTGGGAAAAGCTGCACTGGGCCCTCATGAGCCATGCCAGACTGACATTTTAGCTGCTCATTGTGTGCTCCTACCTTGTGGGACAGGTGTAGGCTGAAGACATAGTGACAAGGAGCAGTGAGAGTGTGTGCTGGTACTATCTGGGAACTAGCCGATTAGATCTGATCAGATCATTGCCCTGCACTGTACTCTTAGTGGCCATGAGATCCCAAATGGCTGCCATTGTTCAAATGTGCTGCTCAGAGCAGAAGTTACACCTGCCAAATGTCAAAGCCAGTTTTTATCCCATGAAAGGACCAAGAAAACTACTCACATGTCTTCATGATAGAGCTGGCCCTGGGGTTATAGTAGGGTCTTGTATTTTTCTGTTTCATTCATCTGTTCATTTGCTTTTCAATTAAAGCATTTAATGAATAGTCAGAGTTAGAAGGGGTTTTCCCCTGTGCTTGTTAATCAGAATGATAACAACAGAGTGATGTTAATTCTTATCAGAATGATAAGAATTGATGGGAGAATACTTGGAGTGTTACTAGTTATGCCCAGTTAGTAATGGACTGTGACATGTCCATGCATTGTCTTTAGATGGCTGCCATATGACAGGCCACCTGATGGGATATTTTAGAAGTACATAAGGGAACCTCTTAGTTTTAAAATTTAAAAATCAGAATATACTTGCTGGCTGGTTCTCTTGTTGGCATGGAGTTGAATCAGAGCAGAGCTGGTGGAGCCACATGTAGAAGTGAATGCTCTCAGTCTCTGCCAGGCTCCTGGCTGCCTGGACGATTAAGACTCCCCATGCTCCCAAAGCGTGTCATTGGCATTGCTGACCCCAGTCTCCAGAGATGGATGAGGAAAGGAAAAGGGTCTTGTCTGAGAACTGTGTTGCTGGGAGAGAGCACAGCAATTAGTCCAACTTTTCCACTTTTCTGCTGAAGAAACTGAGACCCACAGAAGTTGTTATTTATCCCAGGTCAGAGAGCTAGGCAGTCACTTAGGAAGTTACTTGCAAAGGCGAGGAAAAGATTCACTATCCAGGAGACTTGCTAGAAAGTTCCATTCTGATTTTTCTGGACTCTCTGACAGACGGGTTTGGAAAACTGTCACCAGGCAATGGTCACCCAGACAAAGGAACAAGAAATGTTAGCACTATTTTCTTAAATAAGTGCTGGGAGTGATATCAAGGGGATATCTCTGAAGCACAGTTAAAATGTCTTTAGTGGGTAAGGGTGCAATAAACTTCTCTTCAGAAATAAAGTCAAGATGGGTTGGAAAGAATCTGGGTTAATTGACTTGTGTTTAAGAATGAGTAAGAATGTAGCAAAAGGGAAAATGCCCTTTGGCCTGCACATAAAGAAGATGTGGTAATTAGGGCAAGACGTTTGGCTCTATTGCATTTATATATTGTGTAACATGATTTCATGTTACCAGGTGCAATAAGAGAAGATCTCAATTTGCAGGATCCTAGTTTAATGAGTATATTATTAGGAAAAATAAAGTGTTTAATTAAATATACTCTGAAAGAGGCTAGATACACAGTAGTAATGTTTTTAATGCTCTTGGCATAAGTATAATGTGTTAAATTTAGAGATTAAGAAATTATCAGATATTCTCACTTCCTGGATTTGAACAACAGGCAAGTCACTAACCTCTCAGGATTGAGTTTCCCCATGTGTTAAGAAGAGTTTTGATGTGTACTTGAAACATTGGTTGATTAAGTCATAGCAAGACCATATAAAACTCAAGCAGTAGCGTGCTTGCCTGGCCTGCGTGCGGCCCGGGTTCAATCCTCAGCACCACATACAAACAAAGATGTTGTGTCCGCTGAAAACTAAAAAATAAATATTAAAAAAAAAAAAAACTCTTAAAGAATAATAGGATTATTTCTTCCTAGTACCCAAGTTTATTTCCTGAGTGTATATCACAATATTAGTCGAAAGTAGGACCCTAAAAGCTAGGACCTTATTAGAGAGTTAATATCTATCTCTCTCTCTCTCTCTCTCTCTGTCTCTCTCTCTCTCACACACACACACACAGAGACATCATGAACCCTAGGCTTCTAAGGCCATCAATGTGCAACAGAATCCAAAGCCTCACTTGTAAATAATACTTTGAGGTAAGTATCATAAGTTAACACTTTTTAAAAAATAAGAATTATAATTACATTTGTGTATTTTTAAAGTTCACCTTAAAAATAAGTTTATACTTTTCTTTATTTCTGATTCTGTGTGGAACATTGACTTTGCAACCATTATATCAGGAATTTAGAGCAACAAATTCAAATATGAGCTCCAAGGAAGTTGTTCATGTCTTAGATTCTTATTGTCAAAATCAAACAGAGACATAGCAGGCTGTGATCACCACAATATTTTTACACTTAGACCAATAAAAATATCATTTTACAAAAACTATTTCATCAAAAATTGTTGATAGTTACAATGTTTCATTATTTGGGAGTGATAATTAGCTAAATGAACTATGAACTAAAGTATTACAAAACTGAACAGATCTGATAGCTATCTATGCAAAACCACTTTGCATGTTTATTACAATGGGAGGAGCCATGCTTTTTCTTGTGTGCAAAAAAATTGAACTGCAAATTCTTAACATGTGTTCAAAACCATTCCTTACTATGATAGCAAAGAATGAGGGTTTGGCAGAACTAATGCTTGCTCTGTGTTTTCTTCACATAAATTACGGTAACATTGTGTTGCTAGTGGTGAAATTAATTCATACCTTATGGAGCGGCCCTAAACAGTGATGTAAAAATAATCTTTAGAGCCTTCTGTGCTACTGAACACAGCTCCTCCAGCTACTGCAAAAAAGTTGGCAATTCAAGTAGCACAACACTAGAAAGGAAGTTTCCTTCCAAACAAGGTAGAAGCCGAAATGTTTAGATGTGTCAGAGACATGGAATTCCATCCAGCAAAACTGCTCAGGGGAAGTTTTGCCACATGGAAACACCACACTGCTTATATTGTCACTCCTACAGAACAACAGTGGGGATATCCTGAGAAAATAGGATATGATGAGCCATTGCCCAAATTATGGAACCCCAGGCCTGTCTCACCTAACCTGGAGAAGGAGCTTTAAGCAAACAGTGTGGCCACTCTTTTGGGAGATGCCCTTGGAGCACTCACTGTGGCCAGAATAGGTCCTGGGCTCTAATGGGTGGATAATGCCTAAGATGGAGGTCCCCCACCACATGGAAGACCCTGCAAGTAGGGAGAATACTTGAGCCTTAGGGATACGGGATCTGTGCTCTTTGGCGAGATGAGCTGAGAACCACCCAGAGTTCCTGAAGACCAGATCACTTAGGAGCAGTACACTCTGGGAGGAGCCAGCATTAGGCTGGCCCTCGTCGGGGAGCGCAGTGTTGGTAGGTCCAGATGGAGAGAAGGTGTTCCAACAAGAGGGAATAGCTTGTCCCTCTCCTTTTTCCCTCCTACTGTATCAGTCACTGTCGCTGTCAGTGTCTCATCACACTGAATTGCAGTTATTGGCTTCTGTGTTCTTGTCCCCTACTCTGTAAGCAGCTGAAGGTGTGATGTCTGTGGTTTATTTAAGTAACCAAAGCATCAGACACGTGGATGCTTTTAGACCCTTCAGACTGCTGAGGACAGTCCATTTGTAAAGCTTAAGAAAAACTGTTTGAATTCCTGTGCTGTGTACATCAGGAAACCCTGTGTCCTTCCAGGACCTCTAAGAATTACCTGGTTCCAGTGGTGTCCTAACCCTCACTCTCCATCTCCCACATCTTCCATTTTCCATGTCAGAGAGCAGTAAAGGGATTAGGTCTAAGCTAATAAACCACATTAAAACCACTTGATGGGCTGGGGTTGTGGCTCAGTGGTATAGAGTGCTTTCCTAACCTATGTTCAGTTCTTTTTTTTTTTTTTATTGTGGGTTGTTCAAAACATTACAAATTTCTTGACATATCATATTCGACACTTTGATTCAAGTGGGTTATGAACTCCCACCTTCACCCCATACACAGATTGCAGAATCACATCAGTTACACATCCATTGATTTACAAATTGCCATCCTAGTGTCTGTTGTGCTCCCCTGCCTTTCCCATCCTCCACCCTCC
>NW_025999929.1:1576912-1602963 GCF_001458135.2 Marmota marmota marmota | reverse complement strand
TTATATATATATATATATATATATATATATATGTGTGTGTGTGTGTGTGTGTGTGTATAAGTACATATATATAGAGAGAGAGAAATTTTATATAAAATTGGACCTCTCCCTCTGCCACCCACACAGCTTCCTAACCAGCTTATGTCACCTTTATGCAAAGCAGTCAGAGCTTTCTTCCTTGGCTCCAGCTCAGCAAGGCCAGAGAAGGGCAGGTGGCCCAAACTCCCATGCCCAAGGGAGCTGTCAAGGTGGTCTGCTTGAGAAAAACTGATTGGGGTTGATAAGCTCCTCAGATCTGGCTTTCGAAAGTGTCTTCCCCACCACAGTTCGCTGACTGTTCACACCCAGACCTGGAAAGTGGCATGTATTTCATCGATGCTACTTCAGCAAGTGTCTCAATATGCAGCAGAGTGCAGAGGAAAGTGTGGGACCACTAGGCACAGGGGATGTCCTCAGCATGTGCTGAGTTCCTGGTTAATCTGACTTGTCCAGAATGCAGGATGTCTTTTGAAAGGAAGGGGAAATGAACCTGGAAAAGGAGGTTGGAATCAATTGTCAAATATATTGAAAGCCAAGGTAAAAGTTGGAATTTTATTTGGCAAGTAATTATCTCGACTGGGGGATGTCACAGAACAGCTACAGGAGGCATGGATAGGGTCCCACTGAGAGTTGGGGACCCCAGAACAGGGGAAGGACTGGTCTGTGAGGGAGAAAATGCTGTCATTGTGCAGATATCTGGTCACTGATGCTTAGGTCAACATGGTGATGCTGGAAAAAATTCGGGAGTGAAACACGTGGGCAGAATACAAGAGAAGGGACTGAAGGTGATCAACGTTTTAAGCCTGAGTGAGGGAGAGGGCAGGAATGGTAACAATGCAGTACGAATTATTTGCTTGGGGGAAAATATATTGACATCAATTTTTTGTTGTTGTTGTTGGTTTGTGTTTGGGGTTTTTTTTGTTGTGTTTTCTTGGTAATAAGGGTTGAACCCAGTGATGATATAACACTGAGCTACATTTCCAGCCCTTTTGATTATTTTAGGATAAGGGTTAGCTTGCTAAATTGCTGAGGCAATCCTCAAATTTGTGATCCTCCTTTCTCAGCCTCCTGAGTCACTGGGATTACAAGTGTGTACCACTGTGCCCCGCTTGACATCGGTTTTAAACATCCCTTTTTTCCATTCAGCAAATACAGTCGAGTGCTTCCTAGAGGTCAGACCCTGATGATAGAGGACATAAGACAAATACAGCCCTGGCCTCGCAGGGCTTACATTCTAGGGTGGACAAAGGCAGGACATCGTGTTAACTGACAAAACAGACTATGGAAAAGCCTTCCGGGAAATGAAGAGGCCACTGTGAGAATGTGAAGCAGGGTTGTGTGTAGAGAGACTTCTTACCAAAAGGGCTGTCTGAGACACAGGGGCTTTGAACTGCAGCTGTAGAGCAAGGAAGAAAAAAGTGCAGAACTGGCATGGGGGAGAGAACACTGAAGATGGAGATCATGGTCATAGTGTCCTTGTGCAGTATGACAGCTGAAATCAAGGGCAGAAAAGAGCCACCCCTGAGAAACTGCAGGAAGCCAGGAGCAGAAACTATGGCTTGGGGAGAAGGGAAGGGGAAGAGAGATGAGTGAGGATAGTGTGGGAACACTAGGCACAGGAAGCTTTAGAAAGAAATCTGGGGAGGGCAGAGAGCTCAGGGACCTAGAGGAGAGGGGTAGAATGGCCCTGCCACATGGGACTTAAGACACCATGCACAAGGCAGCATGGGAAATAAAAGACACCCACTTGCAGAGTGGTTGAAACTCTCTCTCTCTCTCTCTCTCTCTCTCTCTCTCTCTCTCTCTGCCATCAAGACAGCTTCCATAGGTGATTTTCAGAGCTGCTACTCGAGGGAGGCCAAGCCAGGCACTAGAGGTGGTCATTAAAAATGAAGACCACACAGTCTCTGCCTGTGGGAGCTTTTGTTGGCTTTGGAAGAAGGAGTACAGGGGTTAATAACAAAGGTGGAGGAGTAAAGTAGAATGAAAGTCATCGGCCCATCCCCACTCACAGACTATGACAAGTCATTCCCTAAGCCTCAGCTTCCTCGCCTGCAACAATGGAGGTGACAGCCTTTGCTGCAGACAGCTAGAAGAAGACAGCTGATGTGAGGGACACAGAGCACAAGGTGCAGGCGCAGAAATGGCAGTGGTAGTGGCTATGCTGGTGGCCATGCCACATGTAATTTCCAGGCCCCCAGCAAACTGTCACAGAGAGGCAGCACAAGGCAGCAGAGTGCTTTGGTTTATTCAAGCCCTGGCTCTGTGGTCACCAGCAAACCTTCCAGGTCCTCTGAGTCCCTCCCCACCATACCTGTGGTACCCCAGGTGTCCTAAATAAGGCTCATGGGGATTAAGAAGTAGCCTATAGGAGGGGCCAACTCCAGGTACCATCCAAGAGATGCTCAGAGACATCAACAGACTCTCAACATGAATTTTTCCTTCTAAAATTTCAACCAAGAGAAATGAGCCACAAGCAAGTGGCTTGCTGAAGCATGATGCTCGGAACTGCGCACCTGCCCAGACGGCAATGGGCCTTTTCCGTGCCAGTTGTGAAACTCCATTCTTGCCCAGTTTTGAGGGGTCAAGGGTCAGGAAGACACTTACTGAGCTGTACTGCACCCTGACCTTTTCTCCTTGATAGAAGATAAATCTTTTCTCCTGAAAGTCAGACTCCATCTGTGACCCAGTTAGGATCTCCCCTAGGCACTTTCTGCATGCCATCAATTGGCAGAGGATATTTACCTCCATTTCTCTTTCTAGCATGGTGATAGTGACATAGGTTGTCCCTGAGGAACATAAAACAATCAGCCCTGACTCATGTCCCCCAGTAACTCTGGTGCACACAAAAAGATGAAGACTGAGTGAGCCCTGTGGATCCTCTTAAGCCTTCCAGGCTTTGGAACTCCTGACAGAGACAGGATGATCCAGGACATCTAAAATGAGTCCAGACTGATTACCAGCATTCTCCAAGGGGGTCCCCCAAATTCGCCTGCAAGCAGAGGATTTGACAAGTGCCCAGAGAAAGAAATTATACAGGGCTCTTCCTTAACAAAATCATGGATCATTATCACACCCTGAAGTTCTCTCCACCTGTAACAACTTCCCTCACCTCATCCTCAGAAGTCACTCTGAAATTCAGGGTCTCTGACCACCCAGTCACTTAAGGTCCAGCCCAAAAGGCTTCCTCCACCTGGAATGCCTATCCACAGGTTTCCCATAGCTGCCCATCAGTGTTCTGCCTGAACTTCACCTTGGCAGCATTCCTGATTCCATTCCCAATGGTTTTTCCTTGCTTATTTGTATATCCAGCACTGCCATAATGGAGCATGAGACATCTGTTGGTCATGTTGGCTGCTGGGTCAGCATCCCTGCAGCAGTGCTATGGGGATGCCACCGTGTATTCAAGGTCATCTGAGACCACACCTTGAGTCAACCCACCCTGCAGTTCATAAGAAATGTTATTAACTCCTAAACTGTCACCCAGAGCTGTGGCCTTATCTGACCTATGCGTGGGTGGCCCTACTGACATGTGCCTCATGCCGGGGGTGGCCAACAGAGAAGGAGGTAGGAATGAGTGTGAAGTAGGAGGATATGGTTGAGGCTGAAGATAGAGGAATGTGAAGGGAAGGAGAGTGAGCAAGTGTGAGGCTGTGTGACAGGCACTGGGCACATCACATCTGTACCACTCTACAGGTGGTGGCACAAGTGAGGAGCTGAGACTCACCCAGTAAATGCTGATGGATCTGGAATTTTAACCTAAGTCTCTGACTCTAAATCCCATGTGCTTTTTCATGGGCTTAAATAAATGAGGACAGAGAATGTTTTAGGCTCTCGGGAATTATCTGCATGAGGAAAGGGGACTTCAGGTTGAAGGTTCACATAGGGGACTACTGGCACTAAGTTTGCAGAACTAGTGTGGAGGACCCAAGTATCCATCCAAGAGACATAACTTGATTTCCTAGACCTTGACAGAGCCATAAAGTTCTATGCTGACGGTAGCTGCTATTTTTTGAGTATTTGCTCAACATCAGCCACTTGTCCCTCCTCTTCATCGTTGATAGGTGTAATGTAACAGGTTGTAAGTGAGGCCAAGTGAGGTTTGTATTCATGGCAAAATGGGATTCAGCCTAGATATGATACCAAAGTTCATATTAAGCTAGTGCTGACTGCTGTACACCTGGGGCTACACCCAGCAGAAGAGGAGAGCCCACTCCACTCCCATGCCATACCCAGCTCATGGCAATTCCTGGGAGGCTCTCAAACCCATCTGGGCCCTAGAACTCCTGTTCCTATACCCAGGCAGCCTCACCCTCGCTCTTGGCCTTCCTGCCTCCTGCTCAGTCCTCATGGCCCAATTCAGAGGACATCTATTCTGGGAAGCATTTCCTGAACCCCCTTGCCTCACTGGGCAGCAAACCACCCCCTCTGTCGCTCTGTGAAAGCAGCTTAGTCCTGGCACTTTTCCCAGGGGGAAGTGTTAGACAAGTCATCCTATTATTTATTTCTGCAGTTGCTTCAGAGGCTGATTAACACAGCAGCTTATTCTCCAACCTCCTGTGTCCATTTTCAAGTCTCAGTGCTATCCCTGTGCCTTCTACTCACTCCAAGTCTGTCCCCTGCTCTCTGTCACTTACCCCACGCATGGCACATGTCTGCTGTCACCATCTGTTTGTTAAGTCTCCATCACTGACCTTGAGCTCCTGCAGGCCAGGTATTTATGACTGTTGAGTGTATGAGTGAATGAATGTTGCCAGGATTCCATGAGAAAATAGATTGGAAGGTCCTTTGTGATAACTTTTACTATCATTACTTCTGTTACTGTGGCGGTGATGATTTGAGGATCCCTTTCTTCCTGAACTTTGACTACTCAAACTCAAGAAGTAAGTAGGTTTTGACAGAGTCTTTCACTACTTCATGGTCTTCAGACTCATCCTACTCCTTTGTATCCAGGTGCACAGGCTCTGCTAATGGATCCTTTACGCTGCAGACCCTGACAACAGAAGAGTTCCTCCCCTGAAGGAGAAGCAGGTTTCCGTTTGCAGCAGTCATGGTGGTGGCCGACTCTACATTTCAGTTCTGTGCATTGAAGTCTTTTCATAGAAAAGGGTGTTCTGATGGGATCAGATTCCAAGCAAAGGCCCTTTGGAAGTTTCCCAAGCTCCAGCGCTCCCATGCCAGGCAGTTCTTAGTATTCCTTGTGGTCCTGGAAAGCAGCAGTTCCTTGAAGAATCTGCCACAAAACCTAATTCTGCCAGCTAACTCCACTGGGAAAGTCATGGCCTTGTACTGTCAGGGGCACATAGAAAAAATCCTTCCACAGCTAGATGGTGTGGTGTCTCTCTACTCATAAATACAAAATCCAGGATCAAGATCATTCCTGATGGCACTTGAAGAATTGATTGTTGTTGTTTTTTTTTTTTTTTTGGTTCTTTTTTTTTTTTCCTGGGCATTTTATTGTTGTTGTTTTGTTTTGTTTTTTGTTTGGGTCCTGGGGATTAAACCCAGGGGTGCTTTACAACTGAACTACATCCCCAGCCCTTTTAACTTTTTTATTGTGAGGCAGGGGCTTGCTAAATTATCTAGGGCTTCACTAAATTGCTGAGGATGGCTTTGGACTTGTAATCCTCCTGCCTCAGCCTCCTAAACTGCTTGGGATTACAAGTATGTGCCACCATGCCCAGCTTGATAATTGTTTTTGACAAAGTTACATTAACCATTTTAAACAATCAAAGTTGCTTTCTCTTCCACCAAGAATGCCTCTGTAAAAGCATTCATCTCTAGTTGGAAAAAAAAAACAATGAAGTTATTTTTGTGCTTAAAACCCAACACTAGCCAGGCATGGTAGTGCAAATCTGTAATCCCAGCAGTTTGGGAGGCTGAGGCAGGAGGATCACGAGTTCAAAACCAGCTTCAGCAACAGTGAGGCACAAGGCAAGTCAGTGAGAACCTGTCTCTAAATAAAATACAAAATTGGACTGGGGATGTGGCTTAATAATTGAGTGCTCCTGAACTCAATCCCTGGTATCAAAAAAAAAAAAAAAACAAAACAAAACAGGACTGTAGGAAGCTTTTTCACAGTACACTGCTTTGAGGAAGTCCTATGCTTATTTCAGGCTAGAATCTCTTGATGGGGCCCTTTTTGTTTTTTGATTCTTGGCTCCTACCCTTATCTACCCTAATCAAATCTATACAAGTAATCTAACCATCAGCCTTCTTGTTTCTGGACCTCTGTGGAGGAAAACTGAATTTCCTTTTTCAGTCTCTGTCTTTAACAAGTTCTTTTCTGGGAAACACACTTCATCCTTCCCCAGAGCTTCTGTTTGGGGTGAATGCATGGCTTTGCATGTTGCTCTTCTCAACTATTAGCCCACTTTAAAGAGAGAAGACCTCTGAGGGAAGCAGTCTAGATTAATGGGCTAGTAACCTAGTCTTTGGAGTAAGACAAGTCTGGGTTTGAGTCCACACTCCACCACAGAGTGGCAGTGGACAAGTCACCTAATTTATCAGAGTCTCAGTTTCCTTATCTGCCATGTAGAACTATTGGCAGTTGAACATTGTGGGGTGTGCAATTATTTTGTACATAACACAAAAGAGAAGTTCAATAAAAAGGTGTTCCTATCGTTGGCTCTAAAGGATCCCCAGTTCCACCATTGAACCAGTAGAGAACCCGTTCTGAATATCTGGGGGTGGGCATACTTGCCCGCTGTAGAAGAAACCTCATGCACAAGCCCCTGAACAAAGACAGGGGCGCAGCCACAGTCTCCAGCAGGACAGGCCACTTACTTTTATTATATGAGTATATCAGTGACATGCATCACTCAAGGCAGTAAGGTTCCAAGAGCATCCATTTTACAACCACAGTTTAGCAGAAGCACTCCAAGTGTCATAGGGAATAATTCCCAAATTGTCCAGGCATGCTTTCATGGGAAGAGTGTGGAGCACCAGTCCCCTCCAGGCCTTGTTCAACACACTATTCCAAACTCAGGCCTGTGTCCTGGTGCTATCTATGTGGAATAGGCCTGGGTTTGGTATTAGTGTGCTGAACAAGACCCTGAGGAAACTAGTGCTCCAAACTTACCACAGGATATATAAGATGCCTGAGAAGGCCTTACTGGGCTGAGGTGCAGGGGGTCAGGCCAGGAGAAGCCTGTCACCACTTTCTACCACCAGACTGTATAGTAAGTCACCTGGCTCCCCTGGCTACCCAGCTTGACATACTCAGTGCTAAGAATAAGCCAGACTGTGCACATCTAGAGGAGAACTTGAGTCCTGCTGTTAGGCCACCACAGCCACTATGGAAAGAGGACTAGTGATAGGCCAGAAGATGGTCCTGGGCATGGGAGTAAGTTCAGAGAAGGTGCAGTTCCAGTTCCTTGGGAAGATAAGGCAGTTAAGAAATCAGACCTGCATAGATTTATGGAATCATAGTAAAAACTGCCTGAGTGGCCATGGGTGTCCCCTCTCCTAGGCTGATGGTATCAGGCCAGGCTCTGAGCTACTCAGCCATGGCAGACACATACCTATTGGGGGCCACACCTGCACCAATCTTCTGGGAATCTTCAGGGTGGCCAGGGAAGTGCTGGAGACTATGTCTGCTCACTCAACCCTTTGGTGCTGTGCCCCAAAGTGGTTGGGTTAACTGTAAAATGAAGAGAAAGTAACTTTGGGCCCAAGTTTCATTTCTGGCAACCTAAAAACCCAGATTACTCTGTTTTCAGCTATGGCTTAAGCTTTGCAGCATCTTTATTCCCCAAGACTCAAGAATCCCAAGCCCTTCAAAACTGACCTCACTCTGCAAAGATAGGTCTACTTTCTGTGCCAGCAGGCTTTTATAGAATTGATGTGGCCAGAATTCTAGAGCCATCTTAGTCTGCAGGCCACTCAGTCCCTCTTTCCTGTGTTTATTTGCAGAGCACATTGTGTACATCAAAGAAGAGGTTCCTGCTTGGTGGTTTACCAACTTACTGAGCAAGAGAAGCAATAGGGAGATACAGACATTCCTGGGGAAGGTTCCTTGTGGCATGAGGAACTCATCCCTTTATTTCCTAACATTTCACAGTGCCCCTGCCCTGTAATCTCTTAGCCCCCTTTTCTTATTTGGAACAATGCTATAGTGGTGCACTACTCTGGAAATACTGTGTAGAAAACGTGAGGCAAGGGGTAGGTCCTAAAGACAGGCTTAGGGATAGGGGTGTAGCTCAGTGGTAGACTGCTTACCTAGCATGCATGAGGCCCTGGGTTCAATTCCCCATGCTGCAAATAAGTAAATAAAGACAGGCTTAGTTCAAAGTAGGTCATTAGCTCATACAGAAGATGCTGTGGCCTGGCTCCTATGGTATCTCAGAGGGTTATATAACAAGGCATGACTTTTTATGATCCCATAATCAATAATCTCTCACATCTGGACAGACCATCACTTTCAGAGTGTGTTCACATTCACTGAGGTGTTGTTTTAGGCAAGCTGGCAGAGTGTGATTGATCCAGACTTGTTTTATCTGTGGACAATAAAGCCATGCTCCATCATGGGCCGCTGTGTGGCTTGGACACTGGGCCTTGTCAGTGAGGCTGGTGCTGAAGGCAAACAAAGCACCTGCCAAGGGTTACTGTACAGAATGTCACACATGGAGTCCCCACCAAAGCTTTCATCAAAGTCAACCTGATTATTTTCCACTGCATTTTCCTGAAAGGATGTTATGATTTTCTAGATGTTTGGTGGCTGGTGATAAATCAGGTTTTTATGATGTCATGTGAAAGGCCACCTCTCGGACTTCCTCCTGCTGCAAGCTGGAGGATAAAAGTGGGACGTGTTGGTAGGGTGCAGGGGACACAGCTTCACTTAACCCTTTCCTCACTTGTCCTGGGACCTGGGTGAAGCTGTATGTCAGCTGGGGTCATGGAAGAAGGTGAGCCAGGCCCCTCCACCTTCCGTTCACATGAACATAGCCAGGACATGTGGAAACCGAGCTACTTTCTCAGAGTTAAACAGACTTCCTCAGCTGAGAGGCTTTGGCATCAAATCAAGGTCCCAAATGTGAAAGTGTGTTCCATGGAACAATATAAGAGGTCCTCAGTTATTTCACAGAAGTAATCTTTTAAAAGAATCCCGGTAGTTGTGTTTAGGGTTTTCTTTTTATTCGGTTATATTTTTTTGCAGTACTAGGGATTGAACTTGGGGTGCTCTGTCACAGACCTACATCCCCAGCCCTTTTTATTTATTTATTTATTTTTATTTTGAGACAGGGTCTTATTAGGCTGCTGAAGCTGGTCTTGGATTTGAAGTCCTCCTGCCTCAGCCTTCCCAGGATCAGATTATAGACGTGCACCATCATACCTGGCTAAGAATCCTGTTTTATAATCTTGGAAGTAAGAGTTTTCCTTGAAAAAGAGATAATGTGATGATAATAATAATGCTGGTATGATTGTACTAAAATGTCACACTCATACCCTGTACATTCCTACTTTGCTTATAGCATTATACACTTATACAGTGCCTTTGAAAGAAAAGAGAGAGAGGGAATCCTCTTTCCCTTACTCCCACATGTAGTCTATACATATATCTTTTGCTGTACCTCTAGAAAAGGTCCACAGTTCACCCACATCTTTCCATAACCGCATTCCCCCCCAGCAGTCCTCTGATCCAGCCACCACCATCTAGGGTCTCTTATCTAGCCTCCTTTCCTGCCCTGCCCCCTCTAGTCCAGGTGCAGCATCTGTAGCCATCTTTGAAAACTTCCATCAGAGCATTTGCCGCCTATGTTCAAACTCTCCAGTGACCCAGAAGAAGCCCAGACTCCATGCTTTCGGTGCCAGGATGTAAAGGATCAGTTTTAAAGAAAAGCAGATTCTTCCTCTGTAGATGAGTGGAACTTCACACACACACACACACACACACACACACACACACACACATACACATACAGAGCATGGTTTAAAAGAAAAAGAATTAAACTCAAGTTTCAGTGCTGTATCTCATCCTCTTGAGAGCTGGTAAGGAAGGAGGAGGAGGTTTCTCAGCCAGGCAGGGGAACTCAGAGTTCCAACTTCATTCCAGCTGGGAGGAAGTGAAGGTATGTCAGCATCCAGTAGCCCTCAGAAGCTGACTGTGTCCTTATCTGGCCAGAAAAAAGACAGCCCTTCCACCACATACTACTGTGGGTGCCAGAGTAGCACATCCAGGTCCTTAGTCCCTGGTCCTCCAGAGCAGCTGTGTATCATTCTGATTGTCCACTGCAGTAATGCAGATTTAATTCCTACAGGAGTGACCAGGTATTTATAGGCTGTGTGGCCCAAACACATCAAAAACTAACAGAATTTTTTAGGATGGAGAAGGGTCATGTATTAGAGTGGGCCATGAGGACAAAATAATATATACATACCCAGTGTGGTGGCACATGTCTTCAGGAGGCTAAAGCAGAAGGATTGCAAGTTCAGCCAGCCTCAGCAACTTAGTGAGGCCCATGGTAATTTACCAAGACCCTGTCTCAAAATAAAATATAAAAAGGGCTGGGGATGTGGCTCAGTAGTTAGGAATCCCTGGGTTCAATCCCCAATACAAAAAAAAAAAATAGTATATACTTACAGCTAGAAGTAAATCCCATACTTTTCGAAAATCAAATTGGGCAAGATGTGGTGGGGCTGAAATAGGAGGATCACAAGTTCAAGGCTATCCTGGGCAACTTAGCAAGACCCTGTCTCAATTTTTTAAATTAAAAGGGCTGGGGAGGTAGCTCAATGGTAGAGCTGTTGGCTAGCATGAACAAGGCCTTGGGTTCAGTCCCCAGTACCACACATACACACAAAATCACATTTCTCAGAAACTCAAACATCTGTCTATATCCAACTGAGTCAACCAGCTTTTTAACTGTGGTCCACAGGCTACAAATACTCTAAGTGACAGTAGGGTGTGACTCAAAGGGTAAAGTCTTGTGACAACAAGGTCTCTGCAAAGAAAGGCATGGGCCCTATAACAGGGACTAACCAGGCCCCCATGATCTGTCTTTTTGTCTCTATCCAACCTCATATGGGCTCCTCTCCCTCACTCAGAGGTGCAGACATGGCCACTGGGGCTCTGCTCCCTCAAGGACTTCCCACCTGAGATGTCTCCTAAGAGACCTCCTTATCCAAATCTCCATGTGATGGTCTTCTTCTCATCATTCAGATCTCTGAGCAGAGATGCTACCTGTGTCAGATGTCTTCCCCACCTGATCAGTGTTGCCCTTCAGCTCTCCACAAGTTCCCTCCTCTCACTCACATCTCTGTTCCCTCCTTTGCCATCTCTCCCCAGTGGAACATAAGCACCATGACAGCCAAGGCCTTGCCTTGTCCACAGGTGCTTCCCCAGTACCTGAAGCAGTCAGTGTCTGATGACAATCAAGAGTTGTGAAATGTGTGCAATAATTGCAGAAAAGCAGAATACAAAATTCTCTATACTCTGGTAATGACTATTCAGAAAATGATCTAAAAAGAAAACTGAGACTGGGAATGTAGCTTAGAGCTGTTGCCTAGCATGTGCAAGGCCCTTGGTTCAATCAATCCCCAGCACCCACACCCACACACACACAGTTGGAGTGCAGGATAGAAGTAGCATATGACTGTCAAAGAAAAAACAAAGGATGACCCACCTAAAAAATTTATGTCTTCCTCCATGATGTCACTGCATGAAAACAAGTTTTTCCTATATTTCAGTAATTAAAGGAGTAAGCTAGCCTTAACAGAAAACCTGTGTAGGATGAATTAGAAATGTAGCTCAGTGGGGGAGAGCACTTGCTCGAGGCACTGGGTTCCATCCCCAGCACCTCAAAAAGAGGGGGAGGGACGAACGTCAAGAAGTGGTGCTAACTATTTTTCATGTGTAATCTTGAATTCTCACCAAAATGCTACAGGGTAATCAGTGTTTCCCCCAACTTATAGATTTAAAACGCAAAGTGCAGAGACGTTAGGAAACAGCTAAGTAGATGAGCCATGATGTGAATCCAGGTCTCTCTGGTGATGTCTCTGTGTTGTTGGTGATGACTAAGGTATTTTTATTGAGATGCAATTTGCATACAGTGAAATGTATGGATGTTAATGATGCCGGTTGACTAATTCTGACAAATGCATGTACTTTGTAACTGACACTCCTGTCCATATAAAGTACATTCCATTACCCCCAAAGTCTCCTCCCACACCTTCCTAGCCTACACTCTCCCCTGTACCACTGATATGATTCCTATCTCCATAGATGAATTTGACTATTCCAGATCATATAATGAATCCCATGACTCATGCTCTTCTGTATTGGCTCCTTCAGCCAGCATTGGGGTGTTCAGACAGTCTCATATACTGGCACAGTATTATCTAGAGACCTCTTTGCCACTCAAATTAACATAACATAAAGTTTATAGTTTACACTGTCTTCTACAGAAGGTTTTGTCCTTTGAGTATTGTTAACTGCTGGTCTAAGAATCAGAAACCCCGCCTTCATAGTCCAAAACCCCACCACTAGACAACTTCATGACATTAATTAATTGGTTTAGATTAAATATCTCCACAGATGCAGTTTCTTTTTATGAAGACATGAAACAGAGAGTGCTAGGTAACCATGTTGTATAGGTCCCAGGCAGGCAGTTGAAGCTCACCGATAGCCAGGATAATAGGAAGCAAGCTGAAGATAAATGACATCATGGGAAACATATACATCCATCTTACTGCTCATCTTTTCTCTGTGTCTCTCTAGAAGCTTGCTAACAGATGTCAAAGTAGTGGTCTTAACTTTTCATCAAAAAGTCCCCAGAAATAAACAGCCAAAAAGCAAGAAGTTCATTGATGTCAGTTGCCTTAGTAGCCCTAGAAGTGAAGAAGTTACTGAGGGAATGTGACTATCAAAAGACCCTGTTGTGTCATTTCTGTTTGAAGAAAAGGAGGGAGGGACAGATGGGTGGATGGATAAATTATTGAAGCAAGAATTCTCCAGTTGGAAGACCTTAGTATACTTATATAAACTGAGAAAATCCCCAAAGGAGAAAATGTCCTATCTATATTGTAGAGAAATTCATGTTGTTTACAGTGTGCTTTAGTACTAATGTACAAAACAGGGGAGGAGGTATTTTCTAAGAAGTCGGGTAGATTTTCTAACAAATGAGAAGGAAACAAGCTTAAGGAACATTCCCTTTGTCTTGTGCAATTCGGGATGCCCTGTGGCCTAAGCCTCCCTTCCTGGATGAGAAGGTGCAGGCTAAAGATAAGCTGGATGAATCTGGCTTTTAGTTCCAAGACACTTTGTCAGAACTTTCATCTCTAGGAAAGAGGTACCTGAAATAGATACAAGATCTCCTGAGTTGCATCTTGAATGTGATTGTCTTCAGGTTTAATTAACTGAAGTCTCTAAAGTGCTTTGAGGGCAGAAAGTACTAAGTGGCAAAAGAAAAGCAGCCTTCGTCTTATGTCCAGAATGCCACTTGCCAATTATGTCACAACAGTCCCTAATAGGTCCACTTAAAAGTGCTTTATCTCCTTTCCTCTGGGTTTGTGCCACCTCCTACCAGCATGGTAAATCTTTACACCCTAGATCCAGTTATTAACAGTAACCAGTAATTTCCTAGGAAGATGGTGCTGACTTTGAAGCCTGGAATGCTGAGGTCACTAACAATCTTATCTCCAGTTCATTAAATGGTCCCTGCATTACAACTGTGAGTCAGCCACCACCCCCATCAGCTGGTCTGAACGAAGTTCAGTGAAGAAATCCAGAGAGGGCTCTAGTTACAGAAATTCAACTCGCTTTCCCCAGGCTGATGCCACTGTAAGTACCAGAATCAAGAAGTCAAGTTAACAAAAAAGTTAATTCTGCTGTTGAACTTATAGATGTAGAACAAAGACACATAGTATCACATAAACATGTATGATGCAAGACAACTTCCCAAAATCTCATGTGCTTATTGTCTAAAGTAACCTATTAGACACCTACCTATGAGTAGGCTGCTTCCCAAAAGCTTAAAGGGACAGCTTCTGAGAAATGCTTTCTTCTGCTCAGCTGCAAGCAGGAATCCCCACTACCATCATCCTACAGGGATGGACAGGGTAGATGGAGCTTTTCTAGGGTGTCCCCACCTCTCTGCCCCAAAGGCTGGGCAGCCAGCGGTGTCTGTGAGGAAATCTCTAGGCTGCTGTCTGAAGGAGAGAGGCTATAAGTCACTTGGCATGAATGGTGAGGGGAATATATTCCACTACACAGAGGAGAGTGAACTGCTGCTCATGTCTCAAGCCTGTCAGCCTGAAAGGGATTTCTCTAGAATGTTTTTTAAAACTATTTTAAAAGGAAACTAATAGGCCTAACTTCTGTGTTTCCCCTAAATATAGTGACCCCTCATTATCCCTGGTGGAATGGTTCTATGACCACCTCCACCAATACCAAAATCCACAGCTGCTCAAGCTCCCTATATGAAATGGCCTATAATTTACACACATCCTTCTGTATATATTCAGTCATCTCCAGGTGACTTATAATACCTAATATTATCTAAATGCTCTATCAAAAGTTGTTATACTGTATTGCTTAGGAAAGAAAAAAGGGCTGTTTACATTTTGCCCATCTACATTTCTTTTTATGCTAACCATATTTTTAAATATAAATGAAAAGATGCATCCATATATAAGCTGCACTACTAGTGCTATTAATTAAGTTCTCCTTTTATGAAATGAATACCTTTTTTTTAACCACACCTGTGCTGTATTGACAGGTACACACCTAATGAAGAAAATGTCCTCGTTCGCCTTCCAGGAAAGGTCTGCCGCCTCACTAGCTAGATCTTTTCATGAGTTGTCTGGGGCATACATGAAGATGGATGTGTTTTTCTCTTTGTTTAGTGACTCTGAATAGCTTCTGATCCCAAATGACAAATTCAACCAGTTGAGAATAAGTAACCCCTTCCTTCAAAAAAGGGGCTTGGGATCTTAAAGATATCTCCAGGCACCATCCTCTAGCATGTCTGACTCATTTTTAAGGGGGCTTAGGTAAACCCACCAATGGAGGTGACAGTGAGAGTACCCAGCCACAATGGTGGTTTTAGTCCAAGACACTTGTGCAGGAGCTGCCCCCAGCCATGACCATACAGCAGCCTCTTTGCAGTGGCTGAGGACAGGCCTCTGTGCAGGGCCTGCCTGCCGGGCTCTAGCTCCACTCTCAGTGCACGGTGGGCTCACTGGAGCCAGTGCTGACTGACTCGATTTCCCTGAGGCTGACTGAGCATTGTTGGAGTTCTGACGGCCCTCTGTCAGCCCCTGCTGATGGACAGTCCCCCTGAGCCCCGCTTCCTGAGCAGACGAGATGGCCTGCTGTTTTCTTCTTGTCTCTTATCACCCCTTGTCATTAAAGGAGAGGCCTGGCTTCAACTTCAATTTGTGCTGATATACAGCAGTCAAGAGGAGGGGGGAAATGTTCATTACCGGTCTTAACACCGCCTTTGCCTTTCTTAGGGCTGTGAGATTCACTCTCCTTGGGAAGGATTAAAGGGGAAGGATTAAACCGAGGGATACAAGAGCTGAATCTGCACCCAGTAAGAAAGTACAGTGCAGACGTCATTTTTCACTTTTTCCCGTCTTGCTCTCTGCTGCCTGTCTTAAATCTTGACTAGGATATGCTGTGCCGTGTGATTTCAAAGCTTTTTCCTGGGGTTTTGTTGTTTTGGATTGTTTTTAATGGTTCTGGCTTTTCCAAAAGAAGCATTACCTCCAAGAGCAAAACTTTCTTACTCATTGTACATTAGCATAAAGTTAGATCTAGAGCCTAATTCATTGGCATTCTTTTTTGTTAATTTTTTTTTTCTTAGTTGTCAATGGACCTTTGTTTTACTCATTTATATGTGGTGCTGAGAATCAAACCCAGTGCCTCACAAGCACTCTGCCACTGAGCCACAACCCCAGCCCCTCATTGGCATTCTTTTATTCCCTTAGAACCTGAGCTATTCCTCGTTTTGCTTTTCTAAGAAAAATAGGAGGAAAAAATGAATATATTTTTGTGCCACTAACAGCTCCATGTCTTAAATTCCTAAAGATGTTTAACGTTGGTTTCCATCAGCCTTGGTTTTCCTTAGTAACATCCTCTGTCTATACACCTTCTTCTTATTTATAGCACTCAAGAGTCAATTTCTTTCAATATGTACATTAGAAATTTAACAACATCCTGCCAAGAGAACTCACACTCTTAAAATTTCTCTCCACCTCAACAGATGTTCTCTGCAAACCTTACCAGCAGACCTATTGAGGAAATGTGGTATCCAACACGTAATTTTGACTAATAATAAATTTTCCCAAAACAAAGTCAGTGAAAAAGGGAAAAAAAAGAAATGAGATTGCTGGCTTAGAAACATTATCCTGCCAGGAGTGGTGGCACATACCTGCAATCCCAGTTACTCAGGAGGCTGAAGCAGAAGGATTGCCAAGTTTGAGGCTTAACCTCAGCAACTTAGTGAGACTCTTTTTTAAATTTTAATAAATAATAAATAAATAAAAAGGTTCGGGGATATAATTCAGTGATGAAGTGCCCCTGAGTTCAATCCCCAGTACCTCAAAAAGACAAGAAAAGAATAAAGAAAATATGTGCTATGTGCTTCATAGGATACATGTGCTATCTACATAATAGCATTGCCTACAGTGATTTTAGGTAGGGTGGTGGGAAACGGACTTAACATGTAAAGAATGATGAAAATAAGATTAGGGGAAGGAAAAAAAGTAACCAGTGTAATTTAAAGGTGTGTTGTTATCTTGAGATGAGAAGGGATGACCCTAGATATTTGAGGAAAGGGACCTATAGTTAGGGGAGAAGATAATGGCAGTGTGGGCACTCCTTTTCTGGATTTTCCGTTAACTACTGTGGCCTCAGGAACTGGCTTAATGACTTTTCCAGGATTTGGTCTGGCACTTTATCAGTTCACTATGACAAGAACATGAGCCAGGAAAGCCTGAAAAATTGCTGCAGAAAACATGCCCTTCTGCCAGGCTGCTGTGTGCAGCTCTGACCATGGGTGCCGAGCCTTCAGGGTCACGCTGTAGCTAGAGGACAATTCCTAAAGGTCAAATGAATAAAAAACAGTCAGGGAGTCTGAGGGAAAGGAAGGGGTGTCTGGACAGAGGCATATTTTTTTTTTGTTTCCCTTTGCTCGTGTTGGCTGCTGTAAAATGCTCAGTTAAACCTAATTGAATTTGACAATAATAAATTACATATTGAAACTGTAGAGTTCACCTAAGGAATAGCAATGAAAACAGTGAAGACACCAGAAGCCAGAGTTCAGGAAATGTCATATTCACATAGAAATGCTTTAAATTTTTCTCAGAGCTTTGTTCATTCTCTCTCTCTGTCTTCCAGAAAAGCTCCAGACCACCCAGTGCACAGAGTCCTTTCTGGAAACTATACATAAAATCATCACTTTAGTTCAGCTTTTGCCCCTGTTGTCATACTACATCTTTAAGCCTGTAATTAAAGAAGCAAATGAAATTTAAAAAAAAAAAAAAAGAGCAAAACAGATAAACTCATCCCTCTCACTTGTCCTCAGGAGTTGGTCATGCCCTAGTGGAGGGGGTCTGTAAAAGTTCCAAAGTTGTAAGAACAGTTAAATATAAAAGGAGCATCTAGCACTTGAACGCCTTGTAAAAATACAGTTTCTGCCACATGACTTCTCCACAGGCCAGGGGAAGCCAAGTTTAAAGAAATGTCTCCGTGTCTACCTCTCATCCAGAGCTTTGTGCACTCTACCACCTAGACCCTGTCACTGTGCCTGTGCCCCAAACCTTGCAAAATGAACCATGACTGGATCTTTACTATAGAAGATACCATAGGAAAAAGAAATTTCTTAAATTTCTTCAGGAACAGTTAAGTACAAAACAAGATAGGAAGTCCTTAATCTTTCTTTATAAGTTGGTTGGGGATCCAGGGGTGCAGCTCATTTGTCTAGCATGTGCAAGGCTCTGGGTTCCATCCTAGCTCTGGGATTTAAAAAGCTGATTGGAGATAAGCATACTGACTGGGCACAAGCAGATGTCAGCTTAGTGGTGCTGGCATGGAAGGCCACTCTTTTGTTCTGATGGGACCTCATCCTCTTCTTTCTCAAGGGTTCTTGGTCTAATTAGATTTCAGGGAGACAGAGCCTTGGCAGAAGGTTGAAGGGAGCAGCTAGCCTGCAGTGTAAGAGCTGTGCTCAAACTAAATTGGGAAGTTTAACTGGGCTCGTCTCTGGTTTCAATGAAATACTTTCACAGTGTATGGTAGCAATGTCTGTTTCTAAGCTTTTGAAAACCATTTTTCTTTTTCCTTAATTGTAGTTCCCTGGTTGTTTTTATATTATGAGCTACTTGTAGAAAAATACAGGAAACATAATTACAATACAAAGCTCCCTTTCCCAAGCCTACTGAGATCATGTGAAGCCAAACTGGGTTTTAGGGTTTTGCTAACTATAAGTTCACAGCCATGAATTGCATCCTATGCAGTGCTGGTTGATTTACAGCCAGTGTTATGTGATTAAACAATAAGCATGTTTCTCTGAGCTGTGTAGCTTCTATAGGATGGAGGGAGGGGAGGGACTGGCCCTGTTGGTTGCTTCAGGACTGCACACTGCACAGCTTCCTTTGGGGAAAAAGAATGAATATCTTTGTGTGGCTCTTATAGTAAAAGAGAAGCACTGTATAAGTATATATACACATTTATTTAGGGGAAGGAAAGAGAAATAAATTATTTGGTTTGTTTTCCACTTAAATTGGTAGCTCATGTAGCACTGTGTTAAATTGCTAATTACTAATTTTTGTATCCTACCTTTCCTGAGGAATCTGTATATAGGCCAGCAAGGGGGGAAAAAAAAAAAACTTGTTAACACTCTGGGGAGGAAATGGGTACTTCAGTGTATTGTGAAATGCAAAGCCTTTGGGAGTTTGATTTATTCAAGCCTAAAACACAGTGATGGATGATTGGGAGTAAGATGGCTAAATGTCCTCTACTAGAGCATGGTTTCAGACATGCTTCCATTGGAGAAGGCTGAGCAGAGAAGGTGAGCACCCAGTGGGCAGTGCCAACAGGCCCCACCCCGGCATAAATCTAGAACAAAGTCCCCATGCCTGCCAAGTTCAGGGGAATCTGAAGCAAGTAAGCAGGAAAGGCTTCCAACTGCAGCTTGGTTATCTGTTACTTTCACTTGATGTAACTGGTTTTAGACATTTTCTTTCTGTGTGCATCTTGAGTATTGCTCACCTTAAAAATTGCCTCTTTTCATACCACCTGCATGTTCTGCTGCCTATTTGAAGATTCATATATTCTGTATTATTTGATGAAAACATAAGAGTATGAAAGAGCTCAGTGTTCATCTCTTCTAAAAATGATGTAGCTCAGAGTCTTTGTTGTCTGATTATTCCTTTCTTCCTTCATTCACCCTTCCTTTCCTTTCCTTCTTCTTGCACCTCATCTTGAAATTCTCTCCATAATCTTCAACTAAATCAGTCTTCAGAGACTTGTAATAAACAAATTGGTAAGAGAGGGCTGAGATGCAGGATTAATTTCTTCTCTACCCCTTTCCTTTTACCAGTCTTCTTTCCAAGGAAGACTCTTAAATGGGTGGAAATGAACTTCCCTTGTTCCTCTAGAACTCTCGATGAAATCCTGGCGTGTTTGTGTTTCCCTCCCTGTAAGGTAGAAGCTGAGCAGGCAGATCAGGAGCCACTGGCCTCCTATTAAAATATATTTTGATAAGGTCCTCTTGGCTGGGATGAGAAACTCTAGTATCAAGAACATGGCAGCCCCCGCCTCTTGTGTAGAGCTGAAGGTTCTTTGAAAAGTTAGCTAGATCTTCCACCGAGTTGCTTGGGAGCATTGGGAGAAAAAGGAAGCTGATGGAAAGGACCGAAGCTAAGGAAGCTTCAGGGCCTCGGAAAGCCATGTTTTCAGACTGCTGGTTGCAACTAGTTAGTGGGTATGAAATGCAGTGGATCGAGATCAGCATTTTCTAGGGAGTAGAATAAAACAGAATAGTAGAATAGTAGACCTAGTGCCCCTGGATGGTAAGGGTAAATACTGCTTCATAAAACTTCAGTTTCGGTTTATAAACATGTGAGTGTGCTGCAGGCAACATGAGCTGTCTTTACCTTGGCCAGAAAATCCCCAGCTGCCGCCTGAGAAGAATTGCTCCAGGCTGCCGGCTGGGAATCGACACTCAACGGGTCCATTAAAGAGGAGCGTGCTGCTTTCTACCGCCCAGAACCCGGTCCCCGGACCTTGCGCCTCTACTAGAGGAGTCCCGCCCCCGCGTGGCTGGTGGCTTTGGGTGGAATAAGAGCACCCGAGGTCAGGCGCTCAGTGCCCGCGCCACCACCCGAGCCCAGCATCGCCGAGGGGGCGGGGAGGGGGCTCGGGATGATTTACTCCTCCTCTTGTCTGAAAAGTACAGTAATTCGAAACAGTTCTCACAGTAGCATCCCTGACAACTTAATGTTTAAAAAAAAAAAAAAAGCCATTAAGTGTCGATGGGGCGCGGTGGGGCGAAGGGGGTGGGCCGGAGGAGGTGGCTGGAGCGAGCTGGGACTGATCGCTGTCACGGACCTAGCTGGCTTGAGCAGCACTTTCTTGGGATTTACCGCTCCCGAGAGCCGCAATGGAAGGCGCCCGGAGGGGACCGTAAGAAGGGACAGGGGGAGCCTTGTGCGCTGGGAGGGAGCGCGCGGGCCGACGGCAATGCGACATTGGGTGTCCGCGCCGCGCGACCCACGCACGCCCGCTTTATCCATCTCTTCCCCTAGGACTTTCTGCAAGGAGACTGCACCAAAGCGAAACAGAAGCTGAACTGGAAGCCTCGGGTCGCTTTTGATGTAAGTGTCGCCTTCACGGGCGGAATCCTCAGAGTCGCTGGCTGCGGGGCAGGTCGGCCGGGGCTTGGGGCAGCAGCTCTGGGTAAGGCCTCGCCTGGCGTCTGCGGTGCCCCAGGCGGGGAGGCGGGGAGGGCCGGGTTGGGGAGGAGGGAGGGCTGGGCCTGGCGGAGGCGGCCCGGGGCGGCGGGCGGGGTGCGGGAGGCCTCTCTGGGGCCGCCACCCGGGGTGAGGGTGTCACCCGGAGAGAGTGGCAGAAGCTCCTCCCTCACCGCCCACCCTGTGTCTCCGGTCGCAGGAGCTGGTGAGGGAGATGGTGCACGCCGACGTGGAGCTCATGAGGACCAACCCCAATGCCTGAGCGCGGCCTCAGAGCCCCGGCGCCCTCCGACCTGTCGTCCCGCTTGGCGCCGGCTGGTGCGGGGTTACAGGCGGAGACATGCGCTGGGATGTACCCGGGAGGGGCAGGCAAATCCAGTCGGTACCCTGTGACCCTCGCCGCCACTGCCTTGTCCCCGCTGGCGGGAGCGAGGGCCGCCAGGTTTGTAGCAACCGGGACGTGACACTCCGGGATTTGGCCGCTTTGCTTTTGTCGAAGCCTCCTCTGAATGGTTTTGTGAAATCAAGATGTTTTAATCACATATTCACATATTTACTTGAAATTATGTCACTTAGACAACTTAAATTCTGGGGCCTTTAAATTGTTTTTTTCTTATTAAATATGATCTTTTTATGAACTAGCATTAACAGAGTCACTATGTTTTTCCAAAGTTATAAAAAACAGTTATAAGGGCCCCAAACAAAAATGCCAAAACCCATGCCTTGGAATGAAATGTTTCCCCCAGGCTGTGCTCCCTTCAAGCCAGGGCTCTGAAGACCCTGTAGGCTTCCAGAGAGTCCTGAGGCATTCCTTTCCCTTCTTGGTAACAATGTTACTCTGGAAACTGATTTCCAGTAGAAGTGAGGCATTCACACCCTCTCTGGTCTCTGCTGACTATAATTAGAAACCACTGGGCTTCCACCATCTCAAAAGAAAGCTTGAGAAATGGGGTTACAAGAAGAAACTTGAAGGTAAGTAAATATTGTTGCAGCATTCCATGCCCCTGGGTTACCCAGAGGTCTTCACTCCTTCCTTTCTTTGGGGTCTAGACTCTTTCACACAATGCTTATTTACAACCTCTTCTCATCAGTACTAGATCACTTTTTTAAACTGAATTTTGGTTTATTCATTCAACCCACTTATATTGTGCCTAATATGTGTCAGACATTGTGCTACACACTTGAACTACGTCAGTGTTAATTAGAATTTATAATAAAGACATTTAAGGCCCAGCCTCAGATCACTGGATCCAGTTTCACTGAGTGCATCATTTAGGTGTCCTGGGTGTGACCACAGGCAAATTCTCCTGAACTGTGTATGTACAGTGTACAGCTACAAGTAGGTTGACAGAAATATGTACAGAATACCTCCAGGCAGCAAGCAAAGAGTTGTGTACAGGTGTATACCCCCGCATGAAATACAGTATTTTCCCCTAGAACAAATTAGGTCAGGACTCTTCCCCCCTACACACTTCTCTTCCAAGCAAAATAAAATAAAACTTTACAGCAAATGGAATTCTAGCCTTTGCACATGCGTGTGTGAGTACGGGTGAACTATTTCTGAATGTCTTCTCAGGCAGGTTTATGATCTGGGGGAGGATCAGGGCTCCAACGGCTGGTGTAGGAGAGAGGGCTCTTTGTGTGGCTGCCCCAGTCCCTGTGAAAGCATGCTGGCCTGGGCGGCCTCAGCTTCCATGGAGCAGAACTAGGGCAGCCTGAGCTGGCCCACCCGGTTCTCAGAAGCTGCCCCAGGAGGAGACTTCTCCCAACTCCCAAGCTGGATGCTGCTAATTGGAAGCAGATGGTCCCTCAGAGACCCAGCCTCCAGGACTAGGTGGGCTGGTAAGCACACACAAACATATACACACTCACAAAAGCATACACTGTCACACACAAAACACATCCATTCACAAATATACTCACCAACATAACATCTTACACACTATCACACAAACACTTGCAAACACAACTCAAAAACCTGCTGTCACAAACACAACTATATACATACAAATCTCAGAAATAATCACTCTCCTCTTTGCCTTGACCCTGACAGGCACCTCTTCTCTGACCACCTTAGCCCTTCATCTCACACCAAGAAGAGAATATTTCAGGCGACTTCAGGCTGACAGTAACCCCATTTAATACAATGTTTTGTGGCTTTTTAGATCAAAGCCATCATAAGCTGGTCAGGGAGGAGTAGGAGAGATTCTAGGCAGGAGTTTAATACAACTCCAGTGCAGCCATTGTTAAATTATACTTCTCAACATAGACTGGAGCATCAGTTTTTGAAGGAACAAGTTATTGTTAATTGCAACCTTCTCATTCTTCCTGACCCCTCAGTTGATGGCAGGGTGGAGGGGGGTTCATTTGTTCTCCTGATGGGATGTATGTTTAAAAGGAGAAAAAAAGAACAGATTTGTTTCTGTATTTTTCTTTCCTGTGGCCATCCTTCAAGACAATCCATATTAAAGGGATTCTTCGATCTTAAATCTCAATTTCATTTCAATGTTTTTTCTTTTGTCCTGTAAGCATTCTCTTTTTCCTGCTTTGTAAATTTGGGCTGTTAATTTTAAATATTATAAAACATCTCCCACCTTGATTTTTTGGGGGGTGGGTAAAAACTAAGTGTTAAACTTTCAGTATGCCCAACTATTATGGCAAAGCAGTCAAACCCATATTTGTTCATTAGAGGAAAGACAAATATAGATACTTGGGCTGCCAAGTGGCCTTACTTTCCAACTGACCTGCCTGCCAGCCCCAGTTGTGGGCTTTATCTGCCGGCTCTTGAAGGAATTATGAGCCAGCAAGTGAGCTAGGCCCCACCATAATAAACCTGTCACACCTCTGCAGCTGTGTAGGGGCCCAGGGCTGGCTGTGGGGCTGCATCACTTTAAGGAAAGTGCTAAAGTGCTTCCACAGATAATGCTCTGCACAAGATGGCTCCTTAGGAAGCTAGATTGCCTGTCTGAATTGTGTGCCAGGTAAGGGGCAGATCCAGTGCTGTGAACCGATAGAAATCATTTCAGGCTTCTTTTATTCCCTTTTAATGGCCTTGCCAACACCAACCACCAAACCCCATATCCCTGGCAGCCAAGAAGTTGGTGGGCTGCTGGTGAATACTACTTTTTCTATGCTATTAAAACTAGGAGCAAGAGGCAACATTTAAAAGTTTTTATTTTAAAATAATAACCTTGGGGTTGGTGGTGTAGCTCAGGGGTAGAGCATTTGCCTAACCTAGGCAAATGCATGAGGCCCCAGATACATCCCCAGCAACTAAACAAACAAGTGCATCACTTATAAACAACTTTCTAAGCCCTCCCCCCAAAACACCTCAAAGCAAAAGGTATTTGTATTTGGCATTCTGTTTTAAAGAGTATCCCAAAGAATCCAATTCATACATGGAATATTTTCCGATCAATCCTGGCACTGTAGCCTTAATTACTCAGAGGATGTCATGAGTAGGGGAGCTCCCATGCGGGTGTCACACAAAGATTGTGTGTGTGTGTGTGTGTGTGTGTTACAAACAGATCAGAAAGTCCCAGCATGCCATCTGCACCTCCCCAAACACTGGGATATTTCACAATTGGGGGTACTGAGAATTTTCACAAACAGCAGCGGACAACTGGGACACAAGGCAGTTCTGAGAGGTGGCTCACACCCTACAGTCCTGGCTTCCCATGGTTCTCAGTATCCTTTGAAAACACAGAGCCTGAGTCTATTTTGGAAGTAGGGTGAGACACTGCTGCCCTGTGCCCAGCAGTCCCTTGCTCCTTCACCCCTAGTTCCACCGTGTCCCTGTCCCCGCACATAACCTGGGGTTGGTGGAACACATTTTCAGGTAGCATGCCATTGGGGATAAGGCCTGCTACTGGACCACCACCGTTTCGGTGACCCTGGCCTTCGAGGCTGCCCAGCAATCTGCAGAGTTCCATGTAGTGGGCTTCTCCTGCGACTCTCACCGGAAGTGACCAGAACCGCCAGAGATCTTCCCAAGGTCCTAGTTAAGAAAAAATATGATGGCAGGGCCCCCCACCACATCCTCAAACGAGTCCTGGGCAAGAATGACTGTTGGGGGCCCTAGATCGAGGCCTGACCTCCGGCCCCACCGCCCACTCCCAGGTTCCCGCCCTTCCTCCAGGGTCAGGGTCACACACAGCAGACGCCCAAGTTTATGCTGCCCCTTTGATCTCTGAATTTGGGGGCCAAGGTGCCCGCCTGGGTGCGCTGCCGAGGTGGCTGCAAAGATCCCCGACGGCCGATGCGGAGGCCTGGGCCAGCTCACTAGCACCTCAACCTTCTGCGAGGCTCTAAATCTCTGGGTGTCCAAGCTTTGGCCTCGAAGGAGAGGCTAAATGGGCCCGCTGACCGCTACGGACCCGGAGGCTCCGCGCGTGCGCATGCGCAGGCCAGGAGTCCCTGAACTCAGGCCCCAGCGGGCTCGGACCCTGCACGTGTACAGTGGCCTGTAGCCTCGCGCTTCCCAACTCGGGGGTCCCCAGAGCAGAGTTGAGGTGAGAAAGCATTGTCATTCATAAAAAGAAAACCCTCACATCTGTGGCCCTGGGCTCACTGGTGCGCGGCAGCCTTCAGGCCAACAGCACGAGGGCAAGGGAGCTGGTGAACAAGGGAAGGCAACAAAATGGGGCTCCTCGGACTCCCGATGCTTCGGGGCGGCACTGGGTCCCTGCTGGCCTGAGAAGAAGCCGCACAGCCCGAAGGCCGGGCTGGAGTGACGGGCCGCGGCGAGAGAATGTATATTTGGAAGGGGTCAGGCCCTCGGCTGGAGTCTGGCTTTTTATGGCGAGGAAACTGCCTGGGAAGGGCCCTCTGGCGAAGCCTTCCTGTTGTGCCTCTGTGCCCAGCAGCGCCCGGCGCGGGAAGCGCGCGGCTGCACCAGGGAGAGGATGGCCTTTTCTCCTCGGCTCTGAGGACACGACTCCCGGTAGGGGCTGCCGGGTAGGCCTTCCCTGGAGCCAGCGGACAAATGCTAGAGGAACATGTCACATTATTGTTTTGGCACCAAACACACTGTAAGTCCTGCCCTGCACCTCCCGGATAGTCTATTGACGTAAAGCGGGGCGGGGGGCGGGGGGGGG